>NW_011113585.1:8900-10052 GCF_000146605.3 Meleagris gallopavo
CCTGCCTGGCACATAATGGAGGGCGGGGCAGTGACCTGCAGTGCTATTGGACAGTGCGGCCTTCTGGCCCAGCTCATAATGGAGGGTGGGGCTGTGGCCTTCTGCGCTATGGGGTGGGGCGGCCTTGTGGCCCCAGCTCAAAATGGAGGCTGGGGCACAGTGGCTTTAAGCTGCGTTGGGTGGTCGAGACGTCACGGTGTTGGGCAGAAGTGCCTTCCGCAGCGCTGGGCCGTAGGACGACCTTTAGCGCTGCCGGGATATATGGACTTCTCTGGCACTGGAGAAGAAAAGCAGTAGGCCGTCCAACTCATTGTGATTTCCATTTAGATTCCAATAAAGGAAATATCTCGCCATACTCTCATGGTTTTGTGATTTTTGGTTTTCGGTGTTCTACATCATAACATCATGTCGTGCTCTGGGAGTTAACGTGTTCTGGGCACCTGTCCCTGTACATCTTGGAAGGCATGGGATCTGGCGCTTCCTGGTTGGGCGATCTCTTATTGCCTTGTAGTGGCTGTAGGAGGGTGCTTCCCAGATGTACCATGATTTTCTGGTTTGACTTGCTCTCAGTAACTCTCTTTCAATCCTATTTTATTCGATTTATCGAGTCTCAATTTCAATTTGATTGTATTATATTCTGTTATCGTGCATTCCGTTATCATATTTAGTAAAATAAGTTTTTCTCCATAGATTGTTGCTGCTCGTTGCTTTCCTTCCTTGAGCTCAGCTCCCATCTCCCTATCCCTTTTCCCTTTTCCTTCCCATTTTGTGGGGCCGGGGTGCCCAGGGGCCAACTGCCTCCTTGTCTCTGGCTTACATTGACCTAGTTAACTCCGTGACACATACCTACAAGCTAGTTAAGGGAAAAGAACCTGGCTGCAGATGTATTCTGAAGGAGCTGCTGGGGCAGATTGGCCAGGCTGTTGCGAGAAATCAGCAGCCTTAGGAGCTCATGGCAATATCTGAGGGGGACAGATAGGAGGAGGTGTGAACCTCCTTCCACGGCAGAAACGCAGCCTCATCCTAAGTCCCTGCAAGTGTGAGTAGCCAATCCAGCTGCTTACCTGCAGGTCAGGGATCTAGACAGCCCGCGAGAGGAAAGGGGCTGGACTCTCGTCTCTGCTCAAAGCAGAAGAAAGCGTCTGTCCCTCA
>NW_011113586.1:0-506 GCF_000146605.3 Meleagris gallopavo
TTTCAGTCTCATTGTCCCATCTGGGTTGCTAAAATTGTCATCCGAAATCCAGGAAGAAAACTCTCTAACTCCTATGTGGTGTTAGAAAGCAATATCCTTTTATTCCTCATGATGCACGTCGGGCAACTTGACAAGCAAGCATACCCTTTCAGAGCTCAGGTTCTACATTTATACAGTTAAGACATACATATGCAGTACACTGGTATATACATTCATTCTTTTTCAAGGTCTCAAAGATATGTGCATATCCCTTTGGATATGCTCAGTGGTATTCACGGTAATCGAGTGCCCACCTACTTCTTCCTCTTTTTTCCACACCAGCTTCATCACTGAAACCTTTGACTCACTTCCATGCACTTACCCCCAGTTTGGATCATTTCCATTGCTTATTAGGCCATAGTGAGCAACTTTTAAAAACTATCTATGTAGAACCCAATGAAAATGTCCATGCACGTTTTGAGGCAAAAGAAAAAAGTATTCTGTTGTGAAACCAACACTTCTCATGA
>NW_011113587.1:0-637 GCF_000146605.3 Meleagris gallopavo
CTGTGCTATTTTCCTGTTAGAAAATCTGGATGATAAAGTAGAAGGGCTAAACTGGAACAGGATGGTGGAATCAGGGCATTCAAATTTGAATTTGGGGTTGTGATCAATGACCACTATCATTATTAAACATTTGTTAATCTAAAAGAGATTTAGGTTATGATTAAATTCTTAACTAAGAGAATGGTGAGGCACTGGCATAGGCTGCCCAGGGAAGCCTTGGAGGCATTTAAGGCCAGGTTGGATGGGGCCTCGGGCAGCCTGATCTAGGAGTTGGCAACCCTGTCCACAGCAGGTGGGCTGGAACTGAATCTTTACTGTCTCTTCCAACCTAAGCCATTTTATGATTGTCAGTTTGTGTCTTACATTTCAAAGGAAGTAGAAATTGATAAGGCACAGATTACAAACACCTTAAAATTCTGATTCTGATTTGTGACCAAATACTTAAGTGTTATTTTTTTTCTCTTGCATTATCTAAGCTGGAAGAGTAAGAGGAATGTGTCACAATTAAATCCCCAGTTTGGGTACACCAGGCTGGTGGCATATAATATTATTGGTTTTCTTTTACCAGGTGGTCATGAGAATTTTGCCAAATGATTGATGAGGCAGAAGTGCTGGAGTTCCCTATGGTGGTGAAGAA
>NW_011113588.1:0-566 GCF_000146605.3 Meleagris gallopavo
GTTTAAGTGGATGAGCAGAATATGGCAGAAATAATTATTCCTTCCCTATGTATACTCCCTACAAGCAGTAAAGTTTTAAAATCTACATCCTCTGTCATATAGAAATGGATAACCCAGGAGAGCCCACACCAAATTCTGATAATCAGATACTCTCAAAATAAAGTTTTGCTTTCCTTATTTTTAAGGTTTTCCTCTTTAATGATGAGATTCTTCACATCAGTATTAGCATGCATTTTGAAATTGCATTCACACAAGTTACATGCAATGTTTTATAATTACATAATAAAAAAATACAAGACAAGTTATTATTATATCCCAAAAATAATTTGTGACATCTACTTAGCTATCTGTCACTCTAAGAGTTTTTCAACAAGTTCTCATTCAAGTACTCTATGAAACATACACGGATAGACACAGTTAAATACAAGCAAGCTTGTTAAAGCTTCAGTGATATTTTAGAGCCTCCCCCTGGTGGCCAGCAATAGTTCAACTATCAGTGTAGAAAATGCTTTTTCATAAGCTCATAGAAACACATGCTGTACAAACGACAGGAGATTAGAGTATTT
>NW_011113589.1:0-496 GCF_000146605.3 Meleagris gallopavo
TGGAAACGGGACATCATATCCCCCGCCACTTCTGAGTGTTTCGCAGCAGGCTGAACCGAGAGTGTCGCAGCCAGACAGCTTGAAACAAAATTGTTCAGATAGCAAGTACATTTTATTGCATTTCATAGTAAAAAGATTGGTTTTTCCTTTTTTCTCCTTCGCTTACTCTTTTTCCTTTTATCTGCAATGTCTTACTTTGTGTCTTTTCACACAAGGAGATCCCTCTTCACTCATGAGGAAGAGCTATTGACATTTGGTTTTCTGCCCTCCTTTCCACTCTGCTGTTATCTGATTCCCAGTGAGAAACCCACTGTGGTGGCAATAAATTCCAGTTCTATGGCAGATACTACAAGCTGTTCGTAGTGGAATCTGGCAAACTAAATGAAGGGCTGGCAAACGGGGGCAAAGGCATTAAAGCAGAGAGACACAGCTCTTCAAGGACTGGAGTTCTTCAGATGCTATCTCAGTAGCAGGTATGTCATTCAGAAAAATGATT
>NW_011113590.1:0-619 GCF_000146605.3 Meleagris gallopavo
AAACCAGAGTTCTGACTTCTCTGCAGTTGTCTTTTTGTATTTTGAGACCACAATGTAACAGATCTCACTTCTAACAAGTTAAGGCATAAGTCCTTTTTTTCTCCTTTGCTTCTGGGAGGTGCTTACAATGTTTTGCTTATGCTTGTCTGTATTATGAGTTTTTTTTTAAAGCCCTGGTATGGAACCTTGATTAATGTCTAGTGCTTGCAGCTTGCTGGAAAGGCGGAAAACATGAGTGAAGATTATTTCATGCTTGATACGAAGTCAAGCTTTTATGGCTTTCCAGCTAAAGGGAAAGAAGCTGCACATAAAAATTGCCAGAAGTTCACTTTGGTAGAAAAAAAAAATAGTAGGGATTTTGTGTTGTTATTGTTGAAAAGTTGAGAGTCTCAGATTTTCATAGAAATTGGGCAAATTCAATACTGATCTGTTGGTAGATTCAGTTCATGATATGCAGTGAAGAAAAAATACTCTTGAAATCTCTTTTCCAACTGGAAGTGTTACCACTGAGCTGTGTTGAATCCTTAAAATAAGTAATAATAATAAGAGAGCAAGTGCTTTGCGGTTTCAGGCTGAGCAGTTTTGGGAAGGGGAAGATGACCGGATGAGGACTTTGAGG
>NW_011113591.1:0-519 GCF_000146605.3 Meleagris gallopavo
AAGAATAAAATCCCCTTGTCGGAGGAAGAGATAGAGTATGCTGCTTGCTGGTCACGAGGGGTCAGCCTATTACTAGCAAAGAAAGATTCGGATCAGGAGGAGGAGGAATTAGAAAAGAGAGTTAATCGGTGGGATCCCCTGGAGAATCTACCTCCTCCATATAACCCTCCTGTAGTGCAGGAGGCTTCAGGTACTTCTCCAGAAGGACAAGAGAAAACACGTAGGGAGATTTCACAGGAAGGAGGACACACTAAGCTTAGAAGGGAATTAGAACAACGTAAGAGGGATATCGAAAACTCTCCTTTCCCTGACACTAACTGCACTAACACCTCCATGCACCCCCTACGGGAGGTCCCACTGGGACAGGGACAAATAGGTTATGTAAACTCCCCACTTACTAGTGGAGAGGTCCGGAATTTCAAAAAGGACTGAAATCCTTAATTGAGGACCCTATAGCAGTAGCAGAACAATTGGATCAATTTCTGGGTCCTAATCTGTACTCATGGATGGAATTAGTGT
>NW_011113592.1:0-312 GCF_000146605.3 Meleagris gallopavo
TCTTTTCTCAGCTCCTTAACTGTGATTCTATCTATCCCTTCCTGTCTCTGTCTAACTCATTTCTTGTGCAACTGCTCCCTGGGAAAGACAAAACTCATTAGATGAAGCTTGGACATGGCATAAATTGATCGCTGTGTTTTACTGTTCATTCAATTGCATCACATTTCCTTCAGTTTCATGGGAAAGAGAAAAAGAAAAAAAAAAAGGGAAAAGAAATCTTTCCTTGCCCACGTGCAGCTGGTTCCCTGAGGAAAGCCAGGGGCAGCTGGTGCAAAGGGAGGTTTGACACTGAGTGGGGGACTGAAGAGGAGT
>NW_011113593.1:0-442 GCF_000146605.3 Meleagris gallopavo
TGCCAAGAACTGTGTTTTGTGCCAAAGCCCAAATCCAGCTAGGTGGGAAACACGTGGCCCCCATTCACTGAATGTGCTGCAGGTTTCAAAGCCAGCCGTAGTCCTGCACAAGAGAAATCTGGATCTATAGGATTTCTATGATATATCTGTCTGTTAAATTTCAAAGACTGAGAGCAGTATTCTGGTTGTCTCAGAGCATGGAACTAAAAGATGACTTCTTGAACAGTACAAGTTTCAGTAGCAGCTACCATGGTAGTAGGTGGAGATTGGTTAGTAAAAAGCACAGATTTCCCATGAGTAATTTGCAACAAATCCTCTTCAGTTGCTGTTTATTAATGTCTTCTGGAATTCCAAACGCTTCAAAGTTACTCAGTAGTACGTGTTTGCTGCAAGCAGCTTTTCTTTTGTTCTCGTTCCTGCCTTGAATTTTGCTTCTCCACCT
>NW_011113594.1:0-544 GCF_000146605.3 Meleagris gallopavo
CATGAGGAGGTCTCGAGCACATGATGAATGAAACAGAAATCCAAACTTATAGCCTGATTTAGTTGGTAAAAGAACTTAGGAGAGTTTCCTGAATACTTCATTTGCTCAGTTGATTTATTTCAAACAGGATGGCACATGGAAAGAATCATAGAATTATAGAATTACTCAGGTTGGAAGGGACCTCAAGGATCATCAAGTCCAACCGCAGCCTAACCACGGCACCCTAACTCTAACAACCCTCTGCTAAATCATATCTCCAAGCACCACATCCAAACAGCTCTTAAACACGTCCAGGGACGGTGACTCAACCACCTCCCTGGGGAGCCTATTCCAATGTTTAGCCACCCTGTCTGTAAAGAAGTGTTTCTTAACATCCAAACCTAAACTTACCTTGGCGCAACTTGAGGCCATTTCCCCTCGTCTTGTCTCCTGTCACCAGTGAGAAGAGATCTACCCCACTCTCACTGTAAGCACCTTTCAGGTACTGGAAAAGAGTAATAAGGTCTCCCCTCAGCCGCCTCTTCCCCAGACTAAACAGCCCCAG
>NW_011113595.1:0-704 GCF_000146605.3 Meleagris gallopavo
AGTTTCTGCTCCACACTTATTGTGCAATGTTAGGGAAGCTTTACACTAATCTTAGCTCAGATGGTCACTAAATAAGTATTCCTTTTCTTTGGTCTTTGGCTTCAAGCCCAGAAGACCAGACTACAGAGCCTCTGAGCACTTAGTGATGCAACTGAAATAAAAGAAGATAATATGATTTGATCACACAAATATACTGACCCCAGAAATGAGGTCATCAAATTGGGCCCCGAAATTAGCAAACACTTCTGGACCTGTGCTTCACTCATCAGCCTTGCTCCTGATTTATGAAGTGGAGATACCATATCACCTCATCTGAATTGCCTCTAATACATCAACATTTCTGAATTACTCAGAAAAGTGAAGAATGGAATGGCAGCTCCCACAAGGAATGATTGATTGGTTTTCCAAGCAAGATTTGAGTTGTGTGCAGGAACATAAAAGAAAAGGCAAAAATAGAGAGCAACACTTGGAAAGTATTTTGCATCCACTTCTGAACTGAAGGCTGCCCAATCTGTGCACTTTTATAAGACAAATCTCTGGAAGACAAAAGCTCCATTTAGATAATAATAGATGAGATATAAATCTGACTGCGTTTGACTTGAAAGCAAAGCCTCTTCCTAAAACCAAACATTCCCCCTAAAAATGCTCCTAATTGCATGAAGACTATATACCGTGCATTCCCAGAAAGGGGACTTGTTACAGAA
>NW_011113596.1:0-638 GCF_000146605.3 Meleagris gallopavo
GAGGAAGCAGAGGGCCACAGTCAGAGTCCCGGCAGTGAGGGAGGAGGGGCTACAGCCCTGCATCCCCCAGCTCAACGCAGATCACGTGTGGAGGGGAGAGACCCCTTTCCCGGTTGTTAGAGATGTCAGGAGGCTGAGGGCACTCTACCATAGGTGCTGAAGAGTTTGCTCAGGGTGATGAGCACAAACTCCTTGGACATCTCCCCTATGGCCTTCAGGTGGCTCTGGAGCTCAGCCATCACCAAGGTGAAGTGCATCCGGGCCAGAGCCACCAGGACATTGCTGGCAGCTGTCCTCACATTGCTGGTCACGCCCTGAAAAAGAGTCTCTGGTGACACGCGGCACAGGAGATTGCCTGAGGCCCTTGGAAGGGCTAAGCCACCACCATCCACCAGCAGAACACCAGCGTGGGCAGGCGGCTCCTTTTGCCTTTGGCAGTGACCCCTCACCTGGGCTGCCGTCAGGTCCTGGGACACCTCTGCCAGCAGCCGGTTCACCACTCCGCACGGCGGGCGGCTGTCGTCTTCCCACAGGGCGCTCTCCAGCTCACAGTACGCCTGCGCTCAGTCACCCTGGGGACAAGGATCAGTCACGCTCGCTTTGCCCTCTGCCACCCATCGCTGTGTGGATGTGCTGCC
>NW_011113597.1:0-1181 GCF_000146605.3 Meleagris gallopavo
AGGTCCCCTCTCAGTCTCTTTCTCAAGGCTAAACAGACCCAGTTCACTCAGCCTTTCTTCATAGGGGAGATGCTCCAGGCCCTTCACCATCTTTGTGGCCCTCCGCTGGACTCCTTCCAAGAGATCCCTGTCTTTTTGAATTGGGAGCCCAGAACTGGACACAGTACTCCAGATGAGGCCTTACCAGGGCAGAGTAGAGGGGGAGGATCACCTCCCTCGACCTGCTGGACACGCTCTTCTTAATGCACCCCAGAATGCCATTGGCCTTTTTGGCCACGAGGGCACACTGCTGGCTCATGGCCAACCTGTCGTCCACCAGGACGCCCAGGTCCCTCTCTGCAGAGCTCCTCTCCAGCAGCTCATCCCCCAGCCTGTATTGGTGCATGCAATTATTCCTCCCTAGGTGGAAGACCCTACACTTGCTTTTGTTGAACCTCATCCGGTTTCTTACTGCCCAGCTCTCCAGCCTGTCCAGGTCTCGCTGAATGGCAGCACAGTCTTCAGATGTGTCAGCCAATCCTCCCAACTTCATATCATCAGCAAACTTGCTGAGGGTTGCCACTATCCCCTCATCAAGGTCATTGATGAAGATGTTGAACAAGACCGGACCCAGCACAGACCCCTGGGGGACACCACTGGTTACAGGTCTCCAGCCAGACTCTGCACCACCAACGACGACCCTCTGCGCTCTGTCAGCCAGCCAGTTCTCATACCACCTCACTGTCCACTCGTCTATCCCACACTTCCTCAGCTTTGTTATAAGGATGTCGTGGGAGACAGTATCAAATGCCTTTCTAAAATCAAGGTAGACTACATCTACCGCTCTTCCCCATCCACCCAGCATGTGACAGCATCATAGAAGGCCACCAAGTTGGTTGAGCACGACCTCCCCTTGGTGAACCCATGCTGACTACTCCTGATAACCTCCTTTTTCTCCCAGTTGTCTGGAGATGGTATCCAGCACAAGCTGTTCCATCACCTTTCCAGGGACAGAGATGAGGCTGACAGGCCTATAATTACCCGGGTCTTCCTTCTTGCCCTTTTTGAAGACTGGAGTGACACTGGCTATCCTCCAGTCTTCAGGGACCTCCCCTGTTATCCAAGACCTCTCAAAAATGATGGAGAGCGGTTCGGCAATGACCTCCGCCAGCTCCCTCAGCACACGTGGATGCACCCCATCA
>NW_011113598.1:0-504 GCF_000146605.3 Meleagris gallopavo
CAGGGAAGAAGAGAACTAACAAAATCAATAAAAAAAGCAAGAAAAACCAAAGCAAAGCCAAGAAACATACTCTGAACAGGAAAGGAATGCTTGCAGCAAGGAACAAGATCACGCAAAGAAAGGAGCAGGAAAGACAAAGAACCCACAAATAGGAAACAGGAGGAGCTTCACAAATGGGATACTGTTAAGTCCAAAGGGCTCAACATTTCCTTCAAAGGTGTTTAATCAATGGATATACAGATGGTATACATTTATCCTGGAGCTTGGCTAATATAATTTATATAGGTGGTAATGAGAGGAAGTCGCTCACCCTGTCCTGGGCTCGCGAGTTTAACTCCTGATGGAGCCGATCTCCAGAGAGATCCTTCCCCACTGGCAGTCAGCTCTTACATGGGTCTAGGACAGGTGGAGCCAGGCTCCACCCCTGCCTGCAGCACAGGTTAACTGCCTTCACCTGTGCTCCCATGGCTGACTCATTGCTCGCCTCAGGTAATCAATCAAAGG
>NW_011113599.1:0-493 GCF_000146605.3 Meleagris gallopavo
AATGTTGTGGCGGGTATATACTTTTAGTTCTCCACCAAAGGTTATTTTTCCAGCTTCTTCTACTAAAAGGGCTACCGCCACTATGGCTTGTAAACAAGTTGGCCACCCTCTACTCACAGGATGAAGTAACTTAGAAAAGTACCCTACAGGTTTCTTTCTTCCTGCCCATTCCTGTGTCAGGACCCCAAATGCTGTTCCTCCATCTATATTCACAAACAGGTAAAATGGTCTCTTAGTATCAGGCAGGCTTAATACTGGGGCATTAACTAAGTCCGTTTTTAAATCTTCTAGTTTCTGATCTTCCGCTTGGCCCCATTTTCAGATGTCCGTCTTTGGTTAATTTCTCATACAAAAACTTTAACTTACTGCTGTAGTTCTCAATCCATTGTCTGCAATATCCTAGTAATCCCAGGATTTGCCTTATTTTGTCTTTTTTTTTTCGGTAGTCCTGGAGGGATAGGATTCTAGTCACCTTTCTGGGTCTAATTTCTTG
>NW_011113600.1:0-527 GCF_000146605.3 Meleagris gallopavo
GAAATTGATGGTGGATGGCCTTACCACAACGCTGAGATGAGAAGCGCAGGCAGAGAAGCGCAGGCGAGAAGCGCAGGCAGAGAAGCGCAAGCGAAGCAGCGCAGGCAGAGAAGCGCAAGCGAAGCAGCGCAGGCAGAGAAGAGAGCATCAGGTGACCTTGGCCGGGAGTTATATCTCCTCGCTGACCGCAAAGCCCCCTGGGGAAACGTAGCTGCTCTTCTCCGCTGGACAGGCACCCGGAACTTGAGCATCAGCAGTCAAACCCCCAGTACATTGCATGATGTTATGATGTGGAATACCGATAATGAAAAATCATGAAACCATGACACAAATGATAGTAGAATGGGCTTGAAAGACCTGCCAAGGGCTGCAGTGTAGAGGCTCATGGGGGAAGGTTTTCTAAGGATGCCAACTGCTTAGAGCTTAGGCACTAGTGGCTAGATAAAACTATCAGTGAAGCTAAGCTACCTTTTTGTTTTCATAGACTCACAGAATGGCTCAGGTTGGAGAGGACCTTAAAGCCCCAA
>NW_011113601.1:0-475 GCF_000146605.3 Meleagris gallopavo
TCTTCACGGGGAAACAGGGTTCTAGCTGAGGAACTGGCGGGACTTATTGACAGGTGTTTAAACTAGGTATGAAGGGGAAGGGGACAAAATGACGACCGCTGGGACTGAGGGGCCAGTTCGAGTCTCCAAACAGGACTTGATGGGTGGAGACAGTGGAGTTCAAAGGCTTGGAGAGAGGTGGAGGGATGCTGCTTCTCTTAAGTGCCTGTATACTAATGCGCGTAGCATGGGGAATAAACAGGAAGAGCTGGAGTTCTGCGTGCGGTCGCAAGGTCATGATCTCATCGCGATCACGGAGACGTGGTGGGACAGCTTGCATGACTGGAATGTTGTCATGGAGGGCTATGTGCTTTTTAGGAAAGATCGGCTGGCTAGGCGGGTGGTGGAGTTGGCTCTTATGTGAGAGAGCAGCTAGAATGTATTGAACTTCACTTGGGGGAGAGTGATGTAGCAGTGGAGAGCTTATGGGTGAGAA
>NW_011113602.1:0-408 GCF_000146605.3 Meleagris gallopavo
ATGCAAACAGCCTCAGGAGTTTCTCCTGGCATGCCCTGGTGTTGCTTGTACCCCAGAGGTCAGTACAATCCTCACCTCGTCCAATCTTGCAGTGCAATTCTACCTCCATCTACAGTGGTAAGAGCTCAAAGGCTCATTCTGGTCTGCTCTCTTCAGTTCAGGTGTAAATAGCACCATCCCCTGACTCAATTTCTGAGAACCTTGTCTGCTTTTGATCTTCCCAGTTTAGTGAAATTTGAGTGGTAATTACCATAAACGTCCACAATTCCCAGAATACTCTCATTTTTCACCTATGTAAATTCACCTACTGTTATGCAATTACACCAATCATGTGCATGAAGACGTATTTTTAGGTCTGAATTATTCTGGCTAAATGCTCTGATTTTCAGAACTGTACGTGCATTTCTG
>NW_011113603.1:0-320 GCF_000146605.3 Meleagris gallopavo
GCTTGCAAGTGTATTGAAAATGACAATTTCCGTAGATTAAAATGTGTTTCGCATGACATTCTTACATTTGAAAGGATGATGGTGTTC
This sequence comes from Meleagris gallopavo, assembly GCF_000146605.3. Classification (NCBI taxonomy): domain Eukaryota; kingdom Metazoa; phylum Chordata; class Aves; order Galliformes; family Phasianidae; genus Meleagris; species Meleagris gallopavo. Next base: position 88 of record NW_011113603.1, read on the forward strand.
ATCTATTGTCTGAATCTGTAACAAGACTTCAGAACAACCAAGTAGTTTGATGTAATCAGATATAATTAAGTTCCATTATGCAGTATCGAATGGGTTTTTTTGATCATCAGATAAGCATAGTTACAATCAAGGTCACAGATGATGAGAAAGAAGCCTTCATGGGGGAAAGAAAAAAGTATCTGGCTTTATGAACCAAGAACCCAATAAATAAATGAGACATATTTCAGCTTGGT
>NW_011113604.1:0-507 GCF_000146605.3 Meleagris gallopavo
GAAGAACACAAATTTCTCAGTTCTCCTCTATATCTGCTATACTCATGTGAAAGTATTCACTGCCACAAGACGCTTAAGCAGGCCCTAGGTGTCTATGTGGAAGAAAATGAATTTTGCTTCAGGGATCTAAAAATTCGCTGATTTAACCTAGTGATTTAAGCTAACCCTGCAGTCAATAGATAAACAGACTAACCAAGAATATGAAATATTACATCTGTCTTAGATGACATTTCTTTTTATGGGCCAGTTATCCTGAATTGTTTATCTTTTTCCACTGAATATTCATTGACCCTACGCAAATGGTTCAACTTTACATGATAACTAAGTAGCAAAAGGTAGATGTTTTTCTCTATCAAATTCTAGCTACTTTGCTTTTTTTCACAGAATCACATAATCGTAGGGATTGGAAGGGACCTCTAGACATCATCGAGTCCAACCCCCCTGCCAAAGCAGGTTCCCTACACCAGGTCGCACAAGTAGGTGTCCAGGCGGGTCTTGATATCTCCA
>NW_011113605.1:0-1106 GCF_000146605.3 Meleagris gallopavo
CGGCAGTTTTACTAAACTTGCCACACTTGCACTATTGTCTTGCCAAAGAGGAACAAAATAATCTGCTCACTTCCTGTAACCTATTGCCTGGAGACCTCAGCCGTGGACTGGACACAGGAGCTGGTCCACTGACCCAATCCTTGGCTCACTAGCAGTGCCACCTTCCTTTAACTTGGTGAAGATGAGAACACCACTTTGTCTTTGGGTGACAAAATCCAGGCAGATGGGGAAACAATGCTCCTGCATGTTTGTGACGCCAGATCGGATTCTGTCGCTACTATGACTTTCACGGCCATCTCGATGCCCGTACCAAGAAAAGAAAGCTTTTAGGGCAGCTTTTCAGTGACACCAATAGAGTCGCAAGGATTCTCTCTCTCTTGAAAAGCAGGAGAGCTCATCTGCAGCTCACTCTGCTGGATCAAGTCAGGGAACAACGACCAATCAAAGCTTCATACTCTACCTCCATCCGTGCCGGGTCAGGCCCACGGCTGATCTCACTGCACGCGATGCCCATCACAGCAGGCACAACCAGCTGGAACTGAAAAGAAACACACTTATATTTTCTCTGTTCACACACCACAGCACTGAGAGACTTCTTCAGAACTACCCTTGGCTACCCTCTGGCATAGGCAGGTGTTCTAGAAGCAACCAGTTTGTTCAGTCAGTTCAAATGTGACAGCCTATTAGGCAGCATTTTACCAAGTGCTGTCCCTCTGCTAGCAGATGGGGACTCTGGCACAAAGCAGCATTGCTGGAGGTGGATCTGCTCCCCAGCCCCCGGCTGCCAGCAGCCTCACCACCAGCCCTGCACGTGGATTTCCTCTGCTTGCATCTCTGCTGTGCTCCCTACTGCTGTCGGGCACACTCACAGCCGAAGCACGCTTGCTTGTGGCCCTGGATCACGTCGTGCAGCTCTGCACAAGCTGGGGCTAGGACTCTTTGCCTAAGGGACTGGTTTCCCTAAGGCTGGCTGGTCACAGCACCACAGACAGCATCCTTCCGAGGGCTGAGCTGGAGGGCAAGTGCAAAAAACCCACACGGGACCGGTGTCCCATCAAAGCTGGATGAGGCTGTGTTACTAAACACGGTGCGACAATGGCTGCTAA
>NW_011113606.1:0-686 GCF_000146605.3 Meleagris gallopavo
CATATATGCATAATTACATATGTCAAAATTATTATCCTTTTCTTTTTCTCTGTCTTACTAAATGATATTATCTCTACCCACAGATTGGACTTTGTGGTTTTATTTCAGTTTTCTTCCCTCTTCCACTGGGAAGGGGGCAGTGAGCGAACGACCGTGTGCTGCTGAGCCACCTTCCATGTTAAACCACAATACTGCCCTGAGTCCAGAACAGATCAACTTGGGACTCTGAAACTGCCCCCATGGCTCAGTGAAGAGCACCAGAAGAGCTCGAGATCTTCTCAGGGAGCAGCTCCTGAGGTCTATTCCTTACAGCAGCTTTGGAAGAGGCCTCCAGTTCTCTGGTCCTGCTCTGATGAGCCCCTCCTGTTATGGTGGTGCCAGCAAGGAGACCACTGTGACACAGCGGTTCATATTGCCGACTACTGACTGCAGCCCTGGAGTGCTGCTGTAGAGACAACAGCACTGTTGTGAGAAACACAGGACCTTCAGGTCTGCACAAATGCAAGGACGTGAGAGCAGTGTGGCAGAGTAAAGAGCCCAGGAATGAAAACAGTGTGTTGTACAGCTCTCTGTGGCTGTACCTTCCCAGATCCAGACAAGGTAGGGAGAGAGAAGAGCTAAGGAACAGTATTTTTTGCAAGGTTTTATAGTGTTTTTTAATCTATTTGGTGAATCTGTTTCCATAT
>NW_011113607.1:0-322 GCF_000146605.3 Meleagris gallopavo
TTTGCTCCCAGAAATAGGGCTTTTTCTCGCAGATAAACAATTAATAGCTGAATATCTGATGTATTCTCACAGAAGTCACTTATTTTGCATTTATGTCGCGTTTTCTTTCAGAAATTCCAGCTTATCATGCACAAATAGTCGATCTTTTCAATCACAATAACACAGAAAGCTGGTCTTTCATGAAATAATTTCATCTCTCTGGGAGAAAACAAAAATTTCTTGGAGAAAATGTCTTTTTTTGGGAGGAAGGAGGGTATTTCTGATGTGAAATGACATCTCTTTGCAGGGAACCTCTTTTTCTCGTTGTAAATAGACTGGTATT
>NW_011113608.1:0-405 GCF_000146605.3 Meleagris gallopavo
GGTGGTGGTGCCAGCTGTGACAAACTTTTTTTTTTTCCTTTGAGTGATACAGAGTAAAAGATTATTTAGAAATAAGAATAAAAAGCTGGAGATCAGGTATTTTAAACAAATTTTGTTTAAAATAAAATCTGTTGTGAATTTAATGAAACCAGAGCAGTGAACTGTGATAGTCTCAGATGTGTGTTTGTGATCATCTCTGTTCTTTCAACAAGGGAAAAGCTCATGTCTAGTGGTTGTGATATAAACAGCACAGATACTTCTCAAGTAGAGATGAGTTGAGGAAATTACAGGGATCTCACAGAACATCTGGATGTGGCCAACTGTGTTTAGGGCGGCCTTGAAGTGTTTAATCCACATCTGCAGTGTTGTATATCAGTAGCATCTTAATGTTGACTGAAACTATCT
>NW_011113609.1:0-848 GCF_000146605.3 Meleagris gallopavo
AATGTACATCAACAAAAAGCAGAATCAACAAAGGAAGTGTTCTGTTCCAAACTTTGGCTTACGCCATATCTGCGAATATCCTGTACAGTGCTTTTGTAGCTGTGTTACCGAGACCAGCAGAAGTCTTTTTTTCTACCTAAACTCATAAATGAACTTAATTTGATTGCACACTGGAGGAGGAATTTGTGTTTTTTTTATTAGAAATACATAGAGTTTGTATAATAGCTACCATCACTGAGACAGTGGAATAAATAGTTGCAGGTTGATCCTGTGTTGCTTTTTACTCTACGTGTCCAGTATGTTTTTCAAATGAATATTGGCGTCTGATAGAATCCAGTAATGTCTATTCCTTCTGTTCCTTTCTTTATTCAGACACTTCATCACTCTCAATCTGTCAGGCTTCCCCTCGCCTCATTTCTCATCTTCGCCTCAGCGAGCAGCTTTCTACCTCAGAGTCCTGTGCAAGTATGCCTTGAATACATTTGGTTGCCCTTGTACAGTGAGTTGCACTGTTTCTTGTGCATGCGCACAAATGATGACAAGATACCGAGAATTCAGAACTGCTGCCTCCAGTGCTGGAGGTTCTGTGCCTGACAGAGTCTTAAACATCCTGCTTTTCTTCTTACCGTAAGACACAATGGTAGAACTGAACTGGTGGGATTAGTACCTCCAGTCTATTCACGTATATTGAAGGAAAAAATTGCTGGAACAGAGATGCCATTTGGTTTATCCTTAGGGTTTATGCCAAGGCTGCGTGCTCTGAAATGCTGGTACAGTTTGAGTGTCGGAAGTGGCCATGACCTTTCTGCTGCTATCAGTTCATTCCGGGGGAATAACTGCAGCTGACT
>NW_011113610.1:0-388 GCF_000146605.3 Meleagris gallopavo
ATAAATGGAAGCTGCAGTTTGTGACAAGGACATAGGATTTAAAGCTGGTAACTGGTCCTAATAAGGAAATCTTCACAGGTGTTATGAATGGAATTTATCTTACATCTCATATTTTTTGAACAGTAGTAAATTAGAAACTGCCTTTATCTTTTTCCTGACACTATAACAACATTTCAAAACAAATCATCATTTATTTTTTTCTCAAAGACATAAAATATTTATAAATTATATTATATATATATATTATATAATTATATAATATAAATATTTATAAATATTTAAAATATTTAATATTATAAATATGAGTTATACAATGAAAGGTGTATTGGCTATACCTCCAGAAATCTTTTCTACTAGTTCCATCTAATGGACAGAGCAAAAGAAAAAA
>NW_011113611.1:0-301 GCF_000146605.3 Meleagris gallopavo
AATATCCTGTTAGCATTCAAGAAAGGGGTACAGGAGTTACTGAGAAGTTTTTCTTTTTAAGAGTGTTTTTTTTGTTGCTGTTCATTTTTTAAAATATGAACTCAAATGTTAACATGGTAAAGAAGAAGAAGGAAAAAAAAACCCAACACATTATTAGGAGCTACTAGATATTTTGCCTAAATGCTTGCTTGTCTTTTCTCATTAAATGTAAACTTCCTTTTCCATAAAAATCTACACTCTACAGGCATTGTTAAAAAAAAAAAAATAAAATTGGAAAATAAATAGTATCTGTACCTCAAAA
>NW_011113612.1:0-713 GCF_000146605.3 Meleagris gallopavo
GGCAAGTGCAAAAAACCCACACGGGACCGGTGTCCCATCAAAGCTGGATGAGGCTGTGTTACTAAACACGGTGCGACAATGGCTGCTAAAGCATGTGGGGGACAAAGCGTGGCACGTACCTGGCAAGAGATCAGAACGAGGTACACAAGTTCCTTGAACCCGCAGCCGTTCCTTGTCACTTTGCTCTGATCTTCCACGAGCGAAAGCTGCACCAAGGGAGCAGGCAGAGGAGAGAGAAGGAACAGGTCAGGGAGCTTGCACAATTTAGACAAAGACAAGAGAAGAACCGACGGGACAAATGCCACCTTTATGGATCGCTTGGCAATGCGTGTACTGGGAAAAAATTACATCCGATGGACAAGAGTAAGCAATACGACACTATGAGCTCCGCCAGCCAGCAGTTCTCAACACCTCACTGCCCACCCGTCTCTCCCACGCTGTCTCAAGCTTACCTACAAGATGCTGCGCAAGAGGATGTGAAAACAAAGGTACTCAGTCGATGCACAAGTGCAACAAGCGAGCTACTCAGGCAGAGCTCAAGCGCTCCAATGAAGGGACGCAGCACGCACTGCTCCTCCCCTCATTCGAGCCGCTTATGACATCATAAGGGCCACCAGGCTGCTCCACCATGACGGACAGGGTGGGGAGGCAAGACCAACTCACAAGACCAGAAGATTCCATCGCGGCACCCCAACATTCTAGAACCAGTGGGC
>NW_011113613.1:0-1111 GCF_000146605.3 Meleagris gallopavo
CGCACATCCCCTCCTGAGGTACCGGAGCCCACAGCTCCCCTTCAGAGCTCCATAGCTTACCGGTGTTTCACACTGATGCGGCCTCACTCAAGCTTCGTAGGTGTCAAAGAAGGCCTGCAGAAGGCAAGAGGCGGCAGCCCGAGGACAGTACAGAAGTCCTGATGCCTGTCTTACATCTGTGCCTCTCCTTGGTGTCTGCTCAAGATCTGCCTTCTTCCTCAGCCTCTCCGCAACGCTGCGCTTCCGTGGAAGGCCTCTGCCATCAGCCTCTTGCACAGAGAAATCTGGAAACATTTGAAGAGCATCTGACTGGAGGAAGACCTTAGCTCAGTCAACCACCACCTTCACGTCTTCAAGCGTCATTTCTTAAATTTGCCTTTCTGCTGCTAAAATGTTGTGCTTTTCCTCCAGCCAACACAAACTGCACTGCACTTTCCTCTCCTCTCCTCCATCAAACACACCCTTTCATGCAGCCCTATTCAGATGAACGTACCCAAACTACAGCTCACAGCGTTCTTACCCACACAGGCTTTCCTTTCCCCCCTTTCTCAGTAAGATTCAATCAAATCCCACGCTCCATCCCTAAAACAAAGTGTAATTTTTCCTTGTCACAGAAACCGGTCACCAATAGAAGCCTTCTCCTGTTAGCCCAACTCAGCAAAAATCCCTCAAATGCACTATTTTTACAGCCCAAACTAGCTCCTTCTTCAACTGCACTGCACTTATAGAAAGTGTTACTGCTCTCATTCCTGCTGATAGCAGCAAATGGACCCAGGTCTGCCTGGCAGCTCTACATTGCTCAGAGCAAAGCTGCACGAGGAAACAAAACGCTACCAGGTGCGAAAGCTGATGAACACACTTCACTCCTGGGTTGCACAGCTATGAGTTGAAGCACCTTCACACTGTTCGGCCTCTCCAGGGACTTCACACAGCTTTAAGTACCACCATTTAGACACAGACTCATAGCACTGCACAGCCACCAACGGCCGCTGTCGGCCTCTCTATTCCTTCCATAGAGCACTGCCATCAGTCCCTCTTTGCACTCAAGACTCTCCTGTTTTCTCAGGTATCTCCTTTGTTGCACTACGGGAATGGTATTGCCATGAGCTAC
>NW_011113614.1:0-900 GCF_000146605.3 Meleagris gallopavo
CTTCTCCTGCCTGTGCCTTCCCCACACAATGGGTGACACAGCATGCACAGCTGGGCGGAGCTCGCCTTCCAGCACAGGGGCACTGGGGAGGGAGCAGGGGAGCATGCAGTGGGGCTCTTTACTCACTTGAAGCTCTTCACATGTAGCCAGCATCTGGGAGCAGGTCTGCAGGGCCCTCCTTCGCTCCCACACGTTGTTTGAGGTCACTGATCTCTGCAGGACCTGGAGCAGAACATCTGTCTTACTGAGGACATCTTTCCTTTCCTGCCATCCCTCTCCCTGTCCCTCTTTTCCCAACAGTTTCCCTCAGAGCCTGCCCTGTGGCTCCACGCGGACCCCCGCCTCACTGAGCACTGACACTACTGCTCCCATTCTCTGCAGACACTCCTGCCTCCTAACTCGGAAGGTTCTCCTCAGCTGTGGCCTGCCAGAGGCCTGGCTCCGGCCTTTCTCCCTGCAAGGCACATTTCTCTGCCCATTTCTCAGCTCTCAGTGAGCTGGCCCGTTAGCAGGAGATTTCTCCCCCTTCGATCATCCTCTCAGTCCCAGATCTCTGTCCCTGCTATCGACAGGCAGCATGCTTCCTCCCTTGCCCCACACATACTCACAGGGACTATGTTCTGGAAGAATCCATGGGGGGTCACTGTCTCAAGCAGGACCACCATGAGCCGGCCCAGAGCTTTCAACGATGTTTGCTGAAGCTGAAAGCAGAAGAGGGGATTGAGGTGTGGCATCATGGCTGCTGCCAGAGCATAGGTTGTGTATGCTGAGGTAGGGTTCCGAGGCGGAGGTGGCCGGGAAAGTTACAGCAGGTTACCTGCAGGAACTGTGCTGCTCGCTGTGATTTCCTGATCTTCAGCATCATCTCTGCTGAAGGGTGTGACACAATGTTCTTGCAGC
>NW_011113615.1:0-467 GCF_000146605.3 Meleagris gallopavo
AACTCAGTGTCCTGTGTCCAGGGCCAGAAAGCTCCTTGCCTCCTCCTGTGTTACATACCCTGTGGGTGTCCAGCTATTGGCTTGGCTGGACCACGTTGAGGGGGATATTCTTCTCTGGTAGGATAGGTCTTTTAAAAGTCTGGTAGAGAAGTGATCCATGTTTTCCTTGTGTAGATTGTCCAGCTGCAATTCTATGCATTCCATTTGGAAATACACAGGTAATGTATGGATGTCGACTCAAAATGGAGTCACAAATATATCAAAAATTGATGACTTTTTCAGTGATATTGAAACCTATTCTCAAATTCCTTTATCAAAATATAAAGCAAGGCTGCTTATTTTTCACTGTTCACAGGACTGGATGCCCCATCCCTGCAGGCATTCAAGGCCAGGCTGGATGTGGCTCTGGCGAGCCTGGGCTGCTGGTTGGTGAGCTGCACACAGCAGGGGGTTGGAACGTGGATGAG
>NW_011113616.1:0-492 GCF_000146605.3 Meleagris gallopavo
CAGCCACGCTTTAGGGAACAAAGCAAAAGTTGCCAATCTCTCAGGCTAAAGCTCAGAAGAAAAGCAGACGTAAGTCAATAGGCGATGGTTGTCTTAAACAGAGAATGCTCAGAATCTCTTGGGTTAGACAGATTAAATAAAAGCCCTGAAAATAAACTTATGGCATACTTCTTTTTGTTTCTTTGTGGTGGCTTCTGTCCAGCAGCATTCACTTTTTGTCCAGCAGACCTGGTTGCCAGGGTTAAAATGAACATCTCCTGCTGTGAAGAGATCACTCCTATTTCTGTAACCTCTGAGAGTTGCCCATGTCCTTATTCCCTCCCGAGCTTTCCATAGGAGCCTGCCACCTACACATAACCTATCTCCTTGCCTTCTATAACTCGCTCTAAACTCAAAAAGCTTTTCCCCTCAGCAGGCTCAAGCTGCTCTGTGACAGTGCTTCACAAACTCTACGTTAAGAGTTTGTAGAACACAGCTGCAATATTTACTTCC
>NW_011113617.1:0-572 GCF_000146605.3 Meleagris gallopavo
AAAGCTGAGGAAGTGTGGGATAGACAAGTGGACAGTGAGGTGGGTTGAGAACTGGCTGACTGGCAGAGCGCAGAGGGTCGTCATTGGTGGTGCAGAGTCTGGCTGGAGACCTGTAACCAGTGGTGTCCCCCAGGGGTCTGTGTTGGGTCCGGTCTTGTTCAACATCTTCATCAATGACCTTGATGAGGGGATAGTGGCCACCCTCAGCAAGTTTGCTGATGATACGAAGTTGGGAGGATTGGCTGACACGCCTGAAGGCTGTGCTGCCATTCAGCGAGACCTGGACAGGCTGGAGAGCTGGGCAGTAAGAAACCGGATGAGGTTCAACAAAAGCAAGTGTAGGGTCTTACACCTAGGGAGGAATAATTGCATGCACCAATACAGGCTGGGGATGAGCTGCTGGAGAGGAGCTCTGCAGAGAGGGACCTGGGCGTCCTGGTGGACGACAGGTTGGCCATGAGCCAGCAGTGTGCCCTCGTGGCCAAAAGGCCAATGGCATTCTGGGGTGCATTAAAAGAGCGTGTCCAGCAGGTCAAGGGAGGTGATCCTCCCTCTCTACTCTGCCCTGGTAA
>NW_011113618.1:0-443 GCF_000146605.3 Meleagris gallopavo
ATTAATTCTGTCATTATTCGGGTACATGATTTCACACATTTTTGCACATAAGCATTCAGAAAAGGTTACTGCAAGTGTTCAACTCAATTCAGTGTGCTGCAAAAGATGTGTGTGTATGATTGCCTGATTATAATTATAACCACAGAGTTGCTTTTTTTTAAAGTCTTTATTATAAGAACATAATTGTCTTTGTTAATTGCTAAGAAGCTGCAGATCCTTTTCTTATCTGTGACCTCAGTGGTTGTCTTTGCTTTTTAAAAAAGGCATTGTACTCCAGGAGCTTCGTTTAAGTGATGGAGGCTTTGTTCAGCATTGCTAATACATTTCACAGGGACTTCACATGAAAAAAGATATAGATGTCAAGATTATCAAGCATGCAAAAAAAGTAGCAGCACTGCGAGTTTTCCGTGCTGCAATGCCTTGCCTGAGCAGAGGTGTAATTT
>NW_011113619.1:0-353 GCF_000146605.3 Meleagris gallopavo
AACCAAAATAAAGGGTTGCCCCATGGGCCGTTCCTGGTTTCTGGACTGTGACATGGGAAATGAAAGAAAGGCACAAATAGTAAATGGCATGCTGGCCCAACATTAAAGGATGAGATGCTAGAGCTGCTCAGAGGGGTTTCTCTCCTAAGGACTTCCTACGTAAGAGTCTGTGACTCACAGTTTCATTCCCAGAAGACATTTCTCTTTGTTTGTTGTGGCAAGAAGAAAAAAAAAAAACAAAAAACACCTTATCTTAACAATCTGCTTCAAAAACAAAGGGAAAGCAACAAACTCTGCAGCTCTCGGTGTCCCTGGCTCTCATGGCAAGGGATGCTCCATGCAGGCAGGCAGCA
>NW_011113620.1:0-601 GCF_000146605.3 Meleagris gallopavo
CACCGCCATCGCAGATCTGGGGAGGTGCTGTGTTTTCTAAGTCTTGGCTATCCTAGCCACTGGAAGATGATGCCAAAATAACCATTCCGTTTGACAGATTCACCCTTTGGATCTCTATTAAAAAACAACTTAAACAGAATGAAGACCAGAAAAGGTGTGCAGATGTATGTGTACGTGACAGGCCGCGCCAAGAGGCCCAGGGAAGAGGGAAATGCTTTCATTGCCTTGTACTTACTCAGCACTTCTCATACGGTCAGCAGAGGGTTTGGGAGCTCCCTGAAGTTCATTTTGCAGGGGGGAGCTCGCGCTGCAAATGTCACAGCCATAGCTGTCCTGGGTTGGGTCGGGAATCTGCTCGGAGTCGAATCCACGGCTGGAGAGAAGGGCACAACAATGGCAGAAGGGGTTGAAAAATGGAAAACTACAAGTGAAAAGCAATACAAAATACAGTCAAGAAAAGGAAGGGTTCCTGACTTACAGGAAAAAACAAACAACTTGGTACACCAACGCCACGTGAGCAGCGCCAGATGAGATGTTTCCAAAAAGGAGAACCTTCTCTTTTTGCTAAGGCATTTCCAGTTACCCTGACAACTGGCTGCCC
>NW_011113621.1:0-402 GCF_000146605.3 Meleagris gallopavo
TTTCACTTGAAAGTGTTGACATAAATATTATTGGCCCAGAACAGGCTGTCATTTGTCATTGGTACTTTTTGAAATTAAAAGTGTTTCCAAAAACAAATTTCTCAGTTTTTTTTTTTGTTGTTGTTGTTGATATTGTTGCTGGTGGTTTTTTTTTTGTTGGTGTTGGTGTTTTTTGTTTTTGTTTTTATTTGTTTGTTTGTTTGTTCTTTTGGCTTTCTTGTTAAAGTTCCACTTGATTTAAATTAATTCTTATTCTGTATAAAGCCAGTGAAAATTCTTGGAAGCCATGGTCCTGGAATAAAAAGACTGTGTAGTTCAGTATATTTTATATTGTAGAATGATACGGTGCATACTGATAAGGGGTGCCCTTGGAAAGTGTATATTGTGTTTGAGATATTAGAC
>NW_011113622.1:0-541 GCF_000146605.3 Meleagris gallopavo
TTTTCCTGTGTACAATGAGATATATTTTCTTTCAAAACCTAAGAAATAGAGAAAGAGGGGAAATAAACGTAAATTTAGTGGTAAGATATAGGGTTAAGTACTTTTCTGGAAATAAGTAGTCATACATTTAACCCTTGTTTTCTTTACATGATCCTATTTATTTATTTATTTATTTATTTATTTAGAGCAGTTTGCGGGCGTTGCTCATATTGCTTTCATTTGCTTAAGAAATGTAATTCTTCCTAGGTGGTCGTAGTGTATGACTGAAAGGCAGAGTAATTCCTTTTCTACAAACTGGTTGGCTTTATTTTCTATTGGTTTAAATCACAATATACTTGCTTCAATCAAACCATCTGTACTAATCAGAAGCCATATGCCACAAGTGGAGACGAGCATTTAGACAGTAACTCATGCAGAGGAAGACTCTTCACAGCTGTAGGTAATGAAGAGAGAATCAAGAGAGAATCACAGAATCAGGTGGAAGGCCACAATGAGGTCTCCCTGGAGCCTTCACTTCTCCAAGCTAAAACAATCCCAGTTC
>NW_011113623.1:0-531 GCF_000146605.3 Meleagris gallopavo
TTTTCAGCCCAGAGGTCTGGCATAGGTTTCACGTCTTGTGAAAACAAGCATCTTGGTAATTCTATTAAGAGCACCACAGGAGAGATTTGGGAAGGGAGACACACGATCCTTGCCCAAAAGGAAGATGGCAGGAGTATCACTGCCCATCAGTCTGAACTATATCGGCGTCCGTTGGTTCTGATGGCATGATACCCTTTCTCCACAAAAAAAGCAACACAAAAATCAGCTTGGACTCTCCTTACCATCATCCTCTTCAGGTACATATCCAGGCTTATTCTTATCACAGAAGGATGTTGAAGGCAGCTTGAGAAAGCCAGCAAGATCTCTGCTCTGGGGTAGCTGTTAGCTCATCAGCAGTAATAACATCATCAGATGGGGGATCGTCTGATGACACAGTTGTCATCTCAGCTTTGGACAGAAACTGAGCAAAACGTGAAGACTGAATTACTCCAGAACAGCAGCAACATTAACCCCACAACGCCCTTATTGCTGAGCTAATTAATTCCTAGGTAGTTACAAACAGATTTGGAC
>NW_011113624.1:0-549 GCF_000146605.3 Meleagris gallopavo
GACACAAACTTCTTTCGTTTCATAGTGCAGAGTGTGAATGTGAGTATATTGATCAAGCAAGATGCCATACAAGTGCTGGGACCTTCAGTCGTGTCAGCAGGTTTGGGGAGAAAGAGGCAACGCAGTGTTGGTGATCTCCACATCTTCCTGGCAGTGGAATGTATGTTTAATTTTCTGCAGGAAAACGCTTGTGCCAAATGACAAAGGCAAGAACAGTTCCTGTAGAATGTCTGTGAGAAAGCAGCTCGTTGTCAGCTGGAATCAGGAGTTATTTCAGCCCCCATGGGCTGATCTGGAGAAAGGCTGTGCCAAGGTATTACAGATATCTTCTGATGTGTCTGAAGAATTTTTGGCCTGCGGAGTAGGGATAATTCTGCAGAGCTGGTGGTTTGCTTGATTAATCTGAAAGACAAGAAAGATCAATAAATGACAAAAAACAAAACAAATAAAAAATCCAGATATATTGAAAGCTACATTATGTACTACACAATTCCTTTCAGCTATATATATATGTATATTAAATAAGAAAGTGTAGAGCTGCCTGTTCCC
>NW_011113625.1:0-637 GCF_000146605.3 Meleagris gallopavo
TTTCCTATCCATGAACTGCTGCTGCAACAGTACATGTAAGGTATGAAGAGCTGTTTGGGTACAACCTTGTCTAATATTTGCTATTCATAAAGACAAAACAACTACAGTAAATTAATTCTACCAAGATTCTTTGCAATAACAACAAGAGCACTACAGGTGCATTTGCAAAGCCAAAGGGCATAGCACTAAAATAGAATAATCTCCTGTGACATACAAAAGCAGTGTCTGATTTGCTTCTATCATCCAAAGACATTTGCTTGTAGCCGTGTGCTACCTAAATCTAAGGTGTTAATGTACTAACCTGACTTCAGAAATCTCAAGAGTAGCTCACCCCAGGCAAAAGATATGCATCTTTTTGGGGGGCTATAACACATATACACATGAAATCTCTGGAATAAGGCAGCATCTAAGAGGGGAAAACCTTCTCCTTTTCTAAGCCATTTCTTTTCTCATTAGAACTGGAAGAAAAATAATCATCTTGTTCTTCCCCTGACAATTCCTCTCTCATTCACCCACACCTCCTGAAACAAAAAACAACAAACAAACAAACAACAAAAACCAGTACAACGACAAAAACTCCCCAACGTCCCCTACAAAAACAATGAGCTCTCAGGACCAGCATTGCATTGGTCTATAT
>NW_011113626.1:0-574 GCF_000146605.3 Meleagris gallopavo
ACGATGCCAGGTTTGCAGGGGAATTTCCCACCAAGGAGGGATCTCCAGTAAGAGATCCTTCTCCTGTGGCAGTCAGCCCTGAAATGGGGCCTAAGTGGTGTGCAGCCAGGCCCAGCCCTTCCAGTTGCACAGCTGAATTGCCTTCGCCTGTGCTCCCATGGCTGACCTGGTCCCTTCTGCAGGTGCTCAATCAGTGGTTCAGGCTGTAACTGGACAGTTCCCACAGAGAGTCCTTCACAGGTCACAGTGCAGGAATCTGCTTGGATGTGGTTCTTCAGGGGCTGCCAGGGGCAACCGTGGTCTTCTTTAGAGCTTGCAGGAGCAGCTCTGCTCTGACACCTTCTTCCTCTACTTCTTCACTGACTTTGGTGTCTGCAATATTCTTTCTTTCACATTTTTCCTCCTCCTCCTCTCTCTCACAGCTACTGCACTGCTTCAGAAATAACTGGGATTTACAACTCCAGACTTGGCAAGAGCAAACAGTAGCCTTGACAGAAAAATGAGTGCTATATTTTCAGTTCTGAAATAACCAGCTTAGGGATGTTTAAAACTGGCTACAGGAGCTGACAGCACC
>NW_011113627.1:0-645 GCF_000146605.3 Meleagris gallopavo
TTGGCAGAGAAGATCTATATCTGTCTCTGTGGGTTTTATAGCAAGTGTAACCCAGTAGGGGAAAGTCCAGCACAGGTTATTATTGTTACTCCCATGAGAGATCACAGTTGCTCTGCTACTGAAGCAGGCAATTAATTTTGTTGGTACATGATACTGAAAAAGCAGCTGACAATGGCTGATGGAAGAAATGAGTTATACTGGCCATTCAGAATACTTTAGTGGTCATTGTGATATGCATAGGAAATGCTTTCTTGGCTGTGTTTTGCACCCCAAAGGCTAACTTCTGAGGACTGGCATTGCTTCTGCTCCACAACTTCCTATCTTCCAGAGACAGTCAGATTCAAGCTAGGATACAAACTGCTGCAGGAAACTGAGCCCAACTCCACAAAAAGCTTGGAGATAAATACTAGGCTTATTTTTAATGTGGAGCTCCAAAAGGAGCAGAAAGCAAGCTGTGTGAGGTGTGTTGGTTTGCTGAACAAGGAGTGCTGTGTGATGTCTCCAGTGCTGTCACCTATTCACCTGTACCTATGATGGTAGAAAAGATGGTTCTCCCTGTCTTTCATGTGACCTGTCATCTTTCCTCTTAGAATCCCAACGTGATGTTTTCTTAAGTACCTTTAGGAGTCCTTAGAAAATTCCTTG
>NW_011113628.1:0-534 GCF_000146605.3 Meleagris gallopavo
GGTAAAATAACAGGTCTTGTACTTTAAAATTAAGAAAAATATTAAATTAGGTCAATTTATAACTTTGAGTTGAATTACGAAGGAGGATGTGGGAGTTATTCAGTGGATTGTTAGTAATTTTTCTGCTTGAAAGAAGACAAGTAGGGACACCAGCTACAGCTGACAAGTGTTAATTTTTGTTCTTGTTTGGTTAGTGTGGCATCCTAGGTGAGCTTTCTGGGAGGAAGTCCTGTAAATAAAGTTATATTATTCCAGTGCTTGCTCCTTGTATATTATATGCTGTGCTGGCACCTTTTGCTTCTTATCTTTGCTTACTCCATATAGTCAGTTAGCTTGAGTTCAATTTTTTTCAGTGAGTTTTAAAATGAACCCTGAGGTATGGTTTGTCTCTGTTACGAATGCCTTTGCTGCTGGTAAAGTTGGAGTCAAGCCCAAAATACTTTGCTGGAGGACTGTACTATTAGAGGCATGGATTGAAGGCTTTTTAATGTATGAACTGCAAATTGAGCACAAAGTGTCTGCATGCCTAAAATA
>NW_011113629.1:0-519 GCF_000146605.3 Meleagris gallopavo
GGGGCTGTCATGGTTTCATGATTTTTGTAATCGGTGTTTGGCATCATAAAATCATGCAGTGCACTGGGAGTTGAAGTGTTAATTCTTGAATTGCATGGATTGTTGATAGTTCTGTTACCTGTCTCAGAAGAGAAGAATGAACTTCAGTTCGCAGAGGACTGACTGTTCCCTTTCCATTTTTCTGGGCAGAAGATAAAACTGCCTGGGTGTTACAGGACTGTATTCTTTGTTTCTGCATCAGAGAGGAGTGCAAAAAGTCAGAAGTTCAGACTCTTTTTAGGTCTAACTAAAAGAAATCTTTGAGGAAAAGGGATTGTAAACAGAATTGATGTTAAAAGTAAGTGGAAGAGAGTAATGCTAGGCACAGGACGTGTTGTAAGAGAAGCCAGGGTAGACATTTCCTTTCAACTGCAACCATCCATACCATTGCTTCTTCACTGAGTGCACCATCTATGAAATCCAAATTTCTACATCTCTCCAGAAGATGAAAGTTCCCCCTCATGTCCTCACATTATCCCC
>NW_011113630.1:0-495 GCF_000146605.3 Meleagris gallopavo
ATATGATAGCAATACAGAATGTGGAAATGTTCTCCAACACTGTAGAAAGAAAAGTTGTTGTGAATTTCCTGCAAATTGTTCAAGGGAAAAGTTTGGTGCATGCCATCTCCTCTGCACCTGGCACTCCCATGAAGGCACTGTGGTTCAGATCACTGACATTAGATGCAGATGATAAGTATATCCAACTTGGTCACAGATTATGTCTGCTTCCAACGTCCTCCAGCACCTGCAGGACAGGAAATGGCTTAGAAAATAAAAATAAAAAAATAATATAAATAAATAAATAAAATAAAAATAACAAAATTCAAGACCATTTGGGCCAGGCCAAACGAGGTGGTGTGAGAGGCAGGGATACAGAGTTGGTACCCAGTGGACAGCTAAGGGTTTATTAAAGCATCCCAACAACCATTTGCTAGCAGACAGTTCTAGGACCACATGCAGTGCATGCAGTGTATGCCACATATTAACTCTCAATCCTTGTCAGATTACACTGTG
>NW_011113631.1:0-645 GCF_000146605.3 Meleagris gallopavo
CTTCACATGCAGGACTGAACAATGTCGGTTAGAAACACAAACTGGTGATACTAGAAATTCCAAGCCATGGACAGCACTCAGCACAAGCCTGTTTGGGAGCCTACCTCATCTTTTGGCATCACACGTGGTCAGAAGAGTGCATTTGGATCTGGGAAACCAACGAAGCGCCAACGGGCAACGTAGGAAAAAAAAAAGAAAAACAGATCAAAGGGGTAGAAAATGCTGTTGAACCAAGCAGAAAAGAAGACGACACTGGGACATGGCTCTGACAGCCCATCAGCACTGGGTAGACCTGAAGATGGGGAAAGAAAGAACACCCGGTGAAAGCAACGTGAGCACGAGGGACATCCGACACCAAGCCCAGAGCGCCTCAGCAAGCGTGTTAAACAGGACACGTCAGGGATCAACGTACCTCGGCACAGAGACTAAGCGTTGGATATTGGCATCCACCTGCGGCTGCGGTTTCCTGCTGCTTCCACCAAGAGCCTGGCTAAAGTCCTGGCACCGCTCGCGAGGGCCGCAGGTCCACGCTGCAAGCGTTTGGGCACAGGACAACGAAAGCAGAGACCGCCTTCCGGTAGGGACACCAATGTCACTTACCCTGCTCCAGGGATCAGGGCACAGCCAACACAGAAACTCAGAGGG
>NW_011113632.1:0-408 GCF_000146605.3 Meleagris gallopavo
TGTGAACTGCTCGTAATCTATCCACTAGAAAATCAGCAAGAGATGGTTTCCATTTGCTTTTATTTTTGTGTAAGGAAAGAAGGAAACTAGAAACAACAGGAAAAAAACAATAATTCTTCTAATTGAAAAAAAGTCAAATAAATGGAGAATATAGAAATCAAAAAGAGAATCAATGATAGGAATATATTCTACCAACAAAGAAGTTACCATGTGCAACACATGCTTGCAGTCCTGTTGTCTTCAAAAAAACTACCTATTACATAAAACATACATTCAAAATATTTGGAAAGATTTCCTGGAGAATTGCTATATACTTTTAATTTCTTCAGAGCTCCTTCTCAAAAGACAAAAATGTTGGTATTGAAAATGCTATCAGTACTTTTTGAACTCACAAGGCTGAGGACAGTT
>NW_011113633.1:0-433 GCF_000146605.3 Meleagris gallopavo
TAGTGGACGACAGGTTGGCCATGAGCCAGCAGTGTGCCCTCATGGCCAAAAAAGGCCAATGGCATTCTGGGGTGCATTAAGAAGAGCGTGGCCAGCAGGTCGAGGGAGGTGATCCTCCCCCTCTACTCTGCCCTGGTAAGGCCTCATCTGGAGTACTGTGTCCCCTTCTGGGCTCCCCAGTACAAAAAAAGCAGGGATCTCTTGGAAAGAGTCCAGCGGAGGGCCACAAAGATGGTGAAGGGCCTGGAGCATCTCCCCTATGAAAAAAAGGCTAAGTGAACTGGGTCTGTTTAGCCTTGAGAAAAGAAGACTGAGAGGGGACCTGATCCAGGTTTATAAATATCTAAGGTGTGGGGGGCAGAGTGGCGAGGCCAGACTCTCTTCAGCGGTGTGTGGAGACAGGACAAGGGGAAACGGACAGAAACTATAGCAT
>NW_011113634.1:0-395 GCF_000146605.3 Meleagris gallopavo
ACATTTTTTTCCCCACCTAATTAGTTAATAATTAAAAACAACAACAACAACAAAACACACCTTTTTTTTAATAAAAAAAAGCTACAATTCAAGCCTTATGGTTTAGGTACAACAGAGACTGAGCATATGTTAGCAGTTGGGCCGTGCTGTGTACATGATGGAGTGCATCTTCTGGCTTAGTTTCACTAGAATGGAATCCAAAACTTGCACTCCAGGTGGGTCGCTTCAAAAGCTCAGTCTCTATTCACACTGAAAGGCTGAAGAGACATACCTTGTGAGACCTCCAGAACAGTTACGTAATCTGCATGATACTTTAAATTGTTTGCAGAGTAGCTGTCAGATGTGTCTTCTGTGATATAGAATCACTTTGCAGATGCGAGTTGTTGCTTGTGATT
>NW_011113635.1:0-591 GCF_000146605.3 Meleagris gallopavo
CATGGGAACAGCTGGTAAAAGCCAACAGCATAACTTCCAGCTTAAGGAAAAAAGGGCAGTCTAAAGCACACTTTTGTTTCTAACTCTTAGAGAAATAAAGATTGATTAGCTGCATCAAATTGGCCAGAACCTTTTTTCTTTACTGTAAAGCAGTTCAGACATCAGACAGTATGAAATATCAAATATGATTAATTGCTCAGATTTTTTTTTAAATTCATACACCATGCACACATAAATTAAGGTGATCTTGACAATATAGGAGTGACTGTATTACCAGAAGACTTGTGCAAGTAATTCTATAATTTAATCACACATTAATTTCCCATACATTTTGCTATGATTTTCATCTTTGCAGTCTCAAACTAATGTGAAGCTTAGCTCAAAGAGTAGCATTTTCAAGTATGGAAAAGACTAAATTACCACAATCAGAAAGTTGTTTCCAATTTAAAGTGAATGTTCTATAATGCTAACAAAGTAAAAATAAAAATAAAAATAAAATAAAGAGTCCATGAATGTTGAATAAGAAGGCATGTCAAAAAGCATAGACAAAAATTGTCAATTTGTTGATTGCTAAAAAATAAAATAAAAAAA
>NW_011113636.1:0-506 GCF_000146605.3 Meleagris gallopavo
ACAGGTGCTTGAACATTCTTTCATGTGTATGAAACAACATTTATAATTTTCCTGCTTTCCTGAGTTCCAAATGGAAATATTTTCTTTGGAGGCCATTTATTGACATTATAGTCTCAGTGAACATTGTAGCAATAGAGGTACTTAACATTCTCTCCCTGATCACAACACTAATATTGTGACTGGCCATTCCCATTGGTCACATATGTAATCTTACCACTAGTGCAGACTGTCCTTAGTCTTTGTTACTGGGAGGATGAGATTATGCCTGTGGGCTTCACTGAAAGGAGCCTGTCATATTCCGTAGTTTACATTCTTCCTCCTTACCTTCTACAAACAGACAAAGCAAACCAGGAGCGAATTTATGGATCCTATCCCCTTTTCTCATATCTTAGACTTCTTTTTCTCAAATTTTTACCTTGTTGCTCTCCTGCACTCCCACTGGTGCTCCCTAAAGGATATTATTGTGGTGTCCTGGTTTGCAATTACTGTTCCACATCTTTTTGCAC
>NW_011113637.1:0-646 GCF_000146605.3 Meleagris gallopavo
TAAGCACCCAGTCTTCCTTTTACAACACTATTTTCTGTTTTATCAGAACAATGCATTATTAACTTCTTAAAGGCATTATATGCAGTGATGTCTTTGTTACGTACATACATGGGAATACTTACAATTTCATAAAAAACACAAGGCAGGCTCTCCTTTCCATCTCTCAAAAGAAAATTCTTGGCTCCGTATGCTCCAGATGTGACTGCAGAATCAAGCGTGCCTACAGCATGTAACAAAACCAAGGCATGATGTAAACATCAGAGCTGTACTAAATATGATATCAAGACATCATGACAACATTTCCTTCACAAAAGCACAAAGGTGTATCA
The DNA here is from genome assembly GCF_000146605.3 of Meleagris gallopavo. Classification (NCBI taxonomy): domain Eukaryota; kingdom Metazoa; phylum Chordata; class Aves; order Galliformes; family Phasianidae; genus Meleagris; species Meleagris gallopavo. Next base: position 330 of record NW_011113637.1, read on the forward strand.
ATCAGCATCAGTTTCCTGTCACAACCTGCTGACAACCCTGGAAGTTCCAATATGTTATGGGCTTCGCATTCTCTTCTAATAGTAAAACTGGATTTAAAATCTGCATAACTGGAGTGACAAAAATGTCATTGTCATAACAGTCACTGTAAATGGGTTATTCCCTTGTTAACCAGAGCAGAACACAGTTCTGAGTTACACTGATCCTCGTGTGCCAATCAACATTAAACATTACGAATATCTTGGCTGTGTCACAATAATAGTTTGCTGAGATGTCATTACACTGTATTTTTTATTCATCTTAATGTAATGGGTTTAGT
>NW_011113638.1:0-521 GCF_000146605.3 Meleagris gallopavo
AAAAGGAGACAGACTGTTTAGCAGGTTCTGTGGTTATAGAACAAGGGGAAATGGTTTCAAGCTTAATGAGAGTAGATTTAGATTAGGAAAAAATACTTTTACAGTGAGTGTGGTTTCCCACTGATGTGGTGGAAGCCCTGGCCCTGGAGACTTTCAAGGTGAGGCTGGATAAGGCCTTAGGCAGCCTGATCTAACTGTGGCTTTCCTGTTCACTGTAGGGGAGTTGGACTAGATGATCTTTGGAGGTGCCTTCTAACTCTATACATTCTATAATTTTATAAATTAGTGAAATTCTAACAACAACTGAAAGATAACAATCATCTTGAGGTGCAGCAATTAGCTGTTGGTGCTTTATTTACATCCTTTTCAGTAGAATCTTCTGAGATTCTAGGTAAACCCTTGTGTAAATTCAGGAAAGAATGGAGCCCTGTGAAATGGCTTATGTGCCCACAATCATGCATACACAGACCTGTAGGACATCTTAATTGGTAGATAAATGGATGAATTCACTTAATGCATTA
>NW_011113639.1:0-749 GCF_000146605.3 Meleagris gallopavo
GCTTTAGAATATTTAGGGGGAATCTGGGAGTTCACATGCAGCTTTGTTATGAGAACTTGAGCTCAAGGAACTCGTGAGCTGCTCACTGTTTGTTGGATTAAATGATTGGCTTAATTGCAGTATTTAGTCGGACAGCGTTACTAGTCCTGAGCAAAGCCTGGGGCGTAACAGCCAGGCCAAAGGAGGAGGTTGGGGTAGAGGGGAGCACAACATCACAGAATACAATCTCATTCTGCTGAGTGAATGAGGATTTGCAGAGATACAGAATGGTGTGTCCACTGTTGATGTAAGTGAACATGGCCTTATTTTGTTGATGACTCTGTGCCAGCTGTCTGACAGACCTCCAGTTCAGACAGTCCTTTCTAGATTTGGCAGGTCTCTTTCAAAGAAAAAAGTGAAATTCTGTTCTTTCTCACAGTTCTGTCTAACGGTGATGTCTCATATGTTCAAATTTAAGCGCTATCTCAATCCCTTACCAGCATCTGTCATTTACCTCCGATAATCTTGCCATGGTTTAACTGGTGAAGAGAATTTACACTGGCTAAATAAACATGATCTCTGTTTCTTATAAGCCTTGCAGAGAACTTCACCTTTGACTTCAGTGTGGGAGATTCTCCTCAGTGTTCTCCCTCTAGCCTTAGCAATAAGCTGTATCACACCAGGGCCTCATCATCACCGTGATTGACTTATCTTCACTGGAAATGACTTTGTACACTTTTGTCTTTCTATGTTATGTAGCAAAGCAGGAA
>NW_011113639.1:2405-3465 GCF_000146605.3 Meleagris gallopavo
AGGCTCCCTACAGCAGGCTGCTACAGGTAGACAACTGGGTGGGTCTTGAATATCTCCAGAAACGGAGAATCCACAGCCTCCGTGGGCAACTTCTTCCAGTGCTCCATCACCCTCACTATGAAGAATCACAGAATTTTAGGGGCTGGAAGGACATCTGGAGATCATCTAGTCCACCGCCTGCCGAAGCAGGCTCCTAGATGAGGTTGCACAGGTAGGCATCCAGGTGGATCCTGAACATCTACATAGAAGGAGACTCCACCACCTCTCTGGGCATGCTGTTCCAGTGCTCTGCAACCCTTACTGTGAAGAAGTTCTTATGGATATTTGTGCAGAACTTCCTATGCTTCAGTTTGTAACCATTTCCCTTTGTCCTATCGCTACACACCACTGAAAAGAGTCTGGCCTCATTCCTTTGACTCCCACACTTCAGATATTGATAAACGTTAATAAGATCCCCGCTTAGTCTTCTTTTCTGAAGGGTGAACAGAGTTCAGTCACTCAGCTATTCCTCACAAGAGGGGTGCTCCAGGCCCTTTATCATCTTTGTGGCCCACCCTGGACACCCTCTAGGAGACACCTGTCTTTTTTGTACCAGGCAGTCCAGAACTGGACACGGAATTCCAGATGAGGCCTGACGGGGACAGAGCAGAGGGGAAGAATCACTTGCTTTGACCTGCTGGCCATGCTCATTTTAATGTACCCCAGGATCCCATTGGCCTTCTTGGCCACCAGGGCACACTGGTCATCGCTAGCCTGTTGTCTACCAGGACACCCAGGTCCCTCTCCACAGAGCTCCTCTCCAGCAGGTCATCCTGCAATCTGTACTGATATATGCGGTTATTCTTTCCCAGGTGCAAAGCTTGCTTTTGTTAAACCTCATCTGGATTCTTACTGCCCATCTCTCCAGCCTGTCCAGGTCCTGCAGAATGGCAAGCACAGCCTTCAGGTGTGTCAGCCACTCCTCCCAGCTTTGTATCATCGGCATACTTACTGAGGGTGGACACTATCCCCTCATCAAGATTGTTGATGAAGATACTGAACAAAACCAGACCCAGCATTG
>NW_011113640.1:0-857 GCF_000146605.3 Meleagris gallopavo
TGAAGCTCCCAGGAGACATATTTCCATGCAGGTATGAGAACCATTAGAGGCTTGCTTAGTCTCAGAAGTCCTTCTGTGTTTCTGCTTCTCTACCAGAAAAGACAAGTTTTGCTCCACAACTCCGGGAAATGTGCTTCAATTTAGAGCCAAACTGAGCTGAATCAGTGTCCACCTTCCAATCTAAGGTCTCTCATGGCTCTTAGTAACAGCTGTTGTCGTAAGTCTAAGAGTGCATTTTCTCTTTTATACTTTAGGAACCCATTCGTTTTGAGCCAGGAAACAATTGCTGCTCTCTTGTCTTCTCAGCCATGCACTGCAGCCTCAGGCATGTTCTTCATCTATCTATATGGATGTGGGTATTTTTCTCCACGTCAATTATACTCATTAAAAGTTCAGATGTGTTACTAATATTCGGCATGTATGGCAACAGATCCTTTCTTCACAGCATCAGAAATTCAAAATTACCCCATTGTCAAGATTCAAACAAATGTAGTCATTTAACAGCCTATTGCATGGCCTTACTAAAATTAGAGCCTTCGTGTCTAACTATGCCATAATACTTCATTTTACATTCTCCATGCAGAGCAAGATTAGGATTCTCCACAATGAAAAGTGGCGATTCTTCCCATCACCGTTTCGAGTAACAGCACTGCCAGCAGGTTTGAAAGGCATTTAATTCTTTGGATGCGTGAGATTACCATTCCTTTCACTCAGCTGTCCATGCTGTACAGTCACCTCTGAAGAACAGCCAGCTTCATCTGATCAGAACTTGTGCTTTTTCCTCCGAGACAACCAGGCCAATTGTTCCCAGCAGCAACTGGTCCAAGGAAACTCTAGCACCAGCTACCATTGCTCCT
>NW_011113641.1:0-844 GCF_000146605.3 Meleagris gallopavo
TGTATGTAGCTATGGCAGATCAGACAGCTGCAAATGAAGTATGTCTTGTAGGAAGAAGAGATTTGTTTAATAAGACGAGCTTTTGTAGGCACAAGATACAGGAAAAAATACAACCTTTGGAGTAAATAAATAAATAATAAATAAATATAAATAAATAAAAATAGTTATCCTGAGTTTGATTCCATTAATTATAATTATGCTACACTGTTTAGGAGGAAAAGTAGCTTACATGTATGAAGCTTGTTATAAGAAGAGGAAGTAATTATGTTGCTGTGGAACAGAGAGAGGTCACGTATTCTCCTGTGGAACGTGGAAGAATTAGTGAGGAAACTAATAATTTGCCACAAAGCTGATAGTTCTTCTGATTCTAGAATTTTGATGCCCAGCAGGGGAAAGAGTTTTTTGTAATATTTTAATATTGTGCTAATTGTAACTTAGTTTAAGATGTTTTGAATATATGTGGACTGTGACTATATAAATGGATATAATGTCCACACCATAGACACACACTCTAATAAAATCCGGAGTTTTTATTTTAAGTGTGTTTTCGATCCTAACAGGCTATTAACCAGAAAACTGCTATGGACTGTCTTCATGATGCAGACAGAAGAAGTTTGCTAATGGAGATTCAAGTACTGCATTCTCAGATGAACAGTATGAAAAATAACCCAAAGAGAGAACAAGAAATTGATTCAAAAAGCCAAGGTGATTTAAATGGTATTTTCTACATATTTTCATGCCAGTGCTGTTCTAATTGTAAGTGGAGAACTCTTAACTTTTTTTGTTCTCTGATTTTGATGCTCAACTTATGATCTGAGCATACTTACTTCTTATCTTATGGAGT
>NW_011113642.1:0-942 GCF_000146605.3 Meleagris gallopavo
CTCCTGCAGAAGCTGGCTGCCTGTGGCTTGGATAGGTACCCTCTTGGCTGGGTAGGAACTGGCTGGAGGGCCGGGCCCAGGGAGTGGTGATGAATGGAGCTAAATCCAGTTGGCAACCAGTGGTGTCCCCCAGGGGTGGGTGCTGGCTGTCCTCTTCAATATCTTTATTGGTGACCTGGATGAGGGCATCGAGTGCACCCTCAGCCAGTTTGCAGGTGACACCAAGTTGGCTGGAAGTGTGGATCTGCCTGGGGGCAGCGAGGCCCTACAGAGGGATCTGGACAGGCTGGAGAGCTGGCTGAAGCCAATGGGATGAGGTTCAACAAGGCTGCGTAGAGGAAATGGACCTGGGGGTGTTGGTTGATGCTCGGCTGAACACGAGCCAGCAGTGTGCCCGGGTGGCCAAGAAGGCCAATGGCCTCCTGGCCTGCATCAGAAACAGCGTTGCCTGCAGGAGCAGGGCAGTGATCGTCCCCTGTACTGAGATCTGGTGAGGCCGCACCTCGAGTACTGCGTCCAGTTCTGGGCCCTCACTGCAAGAAAGACATTGAGGCCCTGGAGCGGGTTCAAAGAAGGGCAACAAAACTGGTGAGGGGTCTGGAGCACAAATCCTACGGGGAGGGCTGAAGGAGCTGGGATTGTTCAGTCTGGAGAAGAGGAGGCTCAGGGGAGACCTCACTGCACTCTACAGCTTCCTGAAGGGAGGTTGTGATGTGGAGGGGTTTGGCCTCTTCTCCCAGGCAACAAACAGGAGCCGAGGAAATGGCCGCAAGTTGCAGCAGAGGAGGTTTAGGTTGGACATAAGGAAGAACTTTTTCTCTCAGGCACTGCAATGGCTGCCCAGGGAGGCGGTGGAGTCGCCGTCCCTGGCAGCGTTCGAGAGGCGTCTGGATGAGGAGCTGCGAGATCTGGTTTAGTGCTTGTGGTAGCAGCGGTGATGGG
>NW_011113643.1:0-376 GCF_000146605.3 Meleagris gallopavo
TAGGTGGTATTTTAATGGTTCCTAGTTGGTACTATTCTGTATTTAGACATCTTCACTGTCTCTTCAGTACATAACTAATTCCTTTGCATGGGTCTTACACAAAAGGAAGATAAGCCTTTTGTAAGTGACAAGAAAATGAAGCACGAGAAAATCTCCCAGGTGGTCAGAGAGAGTAAGAAACAAATTTGATATGTGAAGCTAGTTATAATCAATTGCTTAAAAATTACTGATTTTTTTGTTCCTATAAATGCAGTTCTCCCTGATTTAACTGCAGTGTATCATTAAATATTTATAGATGGGGAAGCCAGCAGGTAACAGCAAACAATCAGTGAGGCCACCACACGCAGAGCAAAACATATGACACTCATAAAAAAAG
>NW_011113644.1:0-768 GCF_000146605.3 Meleagris gallopavo
TTTTTAACTGCTGTCAGAAGTCATAAAACTCCAAAAGAAATGAGTTTCAGTGCGGAATATAATAAAGTAATAGACAACTAACAGAAACTCTGTTTTCCTCTTGAAAGAAATCAGACAAGTCACACCACCAAACCCACCAGAACTGCACAGAAGAAAACCACTTAAAACTGACCTGAATGACTATTTTCAGAGCTTTCACTTTCTGATCAGAGGACCAAGCATCCTTCAAAGACTGGTTGAGTTCTTCAATTCGATTCATATAATCCTGCTGAGTTAAGTTCAACAGCTCCTTCTGTGACCCCTGACAAGAAAACACAAGTCTACTTAGTGAGTGAGAGAAAGAGAGAGAGAGAGAGAGAGAGAGAGAGAGAGAGAGAGAGAAGGGAAAAGCAGTGTCGGATCACTGAGGGGAGAAAAGAAATTCCTTATTCTCCCTTAACTTTGCATCATCTACACCTCAGGCATCTACATGGGGATGCATCACAACCACTTTGGTTTTCAAGACACGTGCTGGCACTCAAACATTGTCTGCATGGTCAGAAATCAGACTATTTCAGTGGTACACTATTTCATATATATAATATATAATTGCTGTCCTAACACTATACAGATTCATACTAGGACCTATGTAGTAGCAGCGTAGGAGACAAACAAAACACATTTTGTCAGTAAGTTCCTAAGAAATTTCTTGACAGCAAGAAACGGTTGTATTGTAGCAATTAAAAAAAGCAAAACCAAAGAAAAATAAGCCTAAATCTCAAGTACTTG
>NW_011113645.1:0-508 GCF_000146605.3 Meleagris gallopavo
GAGACTCCACAACCTCCCTGGGCAGCCTGTTCCAGTGCTCCGTCACCTCACCGTGAAGAAGTTCTTACGCACATTCGTGCCAAACTTCCTGTGCTGCAGCTGATGTCCGTTTCCCCTCGTCCTGTCTCCACGTACCACTGAAAAGAGACTGGCCTCACCGCTATGGCCGCCACACCTCAGATATTTATAAACCTGGATCAGGTCCCCTCTCAGTCTTCTTTTCTCAAGGCTAAACAGACCCAGTTCACTCAGCCTTTCTCCATAGGGGAGATGCTCCAGGCCCTTCACCATCTTTGTGGCCCTCCGCTGGACTCTTTCCAAGAGATCCTTGTCTTTTTTGTACTGGGGAGCCCAGAACTGGACACAGTACTCCAGATGAGGCCTTACCAGGGCAGAGTAGAGGGAGAGGATCACCTCCCTCGACCTGCTGGACACGCTCTTCTTAATGCACCCCAGAATGCCATTGGCCTTTTTGGCCTACGAGGGCACACTGCTGGCTCATGGCCAA
>NW_011113646.1:0-531 GCF_000146605.3 Meleagris gallopavo
GTATAGCAAAGAAAATAGAAGAGACTTGATTGCAGTGCCTTTCCGTGGTGCCAAAAATAGTGGCCTCCAAGCTATCCCATTATTACTTCTCTCTAATTAAGAATTGGTAATTCAGACTGTGTTATGTAGGACACACACAGTGCCCAGCTGTGAGATTGCACATGACCAAATGATTTGCTTGTCTGGGCAAATTTTTGTGCACAGGCACTCCCTTGGGTAATGGGCAGAGGTAAAAATCTGATGTGTGTGAGGGAGCTTGGAGTAAACAAAATGCTTACTTTTCTTTTTCCTAGGGACTGTTTTCCCAGTGTGTTTAGGTGGAAAATACATTTGCTTCCCAGTCTTGAAGCTGTTGTACCAAGAGAAAATATTGCACAAAAGAATTTGTAAAAAGTTGGAGAAGTTAACATGTAGAATACTGTAAATTTGGGGCTTCAGAGAGTATAAAAACTTAAAATTAGTTTAGCACATCACTTGGCAGATGGGAAGTCGATTATGTAAATCTAGGAAATGGTAGTTGGATTTGGTTGG
>NW_011113647.1:0-553 GCF_000146605.3 Meleagris gallopavo
CTCAAGGGGGCCTGCAGGAAAGCTAGAGAGGAACTTGTTACTGGGAGTGTAGTGATATGACAAAGGATTGTGGCTTTAAACTAAAAGACTGTAAACTTAGATTAGGTGTTAGAAATAATTTTTTTTTTTTTACTGTTAGAATGGTGAGGCACTGGAACCAGCTGCCCAGGAAACTGTAGAAGTCTTCAAGGACAGTTTGGGATGATGGAGTTTTGGATAACCTGTTGCAGGGGATTGGAATGGAATAATCTTTAAGGTCCCTTCCATCCCAAACCTATGGTTCTAGGTGGATTGTTTTTCTTCATATCTTCAGATTTTGTCAGCTTAAGTTAGTCTTTAAACTGGAACGTAGTAATTCAGTCTTGCTTTGAGGGATTCTGTTTTTCTGTAACTGGTGTCACCAACATAAAATAAGCTCTCAAATTTTGCTCTTTGTTTAAAAATAAGTACTGATCAATATCTTATAAAGATAAAAGGAACAGCTTTCATTGAAATACTGTGCTATATATAACATAACTTGGACAATTAACTGAAATACTCAAAGTTCTTAAGT
>NW_011113648.1:0-575 GCF_000146605.3 Meleagris gallopavo
TGTACAATGTCCTTAACCAGAAGGATTGCATTGTATTGCATTTTTGAATGATATTTTTTTGTGTGCAATTCTGTTTAATGCAAAAAACTTACAACAGTAATAAGATTCAAGCTAACAGCACAGCTGCTGTGTTTTAATAGCCAGGGTATAAATTCTCCAGATTGAAAAAATTAAGTTTTACACTTCTTCAGTATATTCATTTTGTTATCATGGGTCAGATTCTTAGCTGATATAAGTAAGTTATCTTTTCCTTGCTGAATTCCACAGAATCGTCATCATTTACAGTGAATGAAGATACTGTTTCAACATAAGTGATTGCTGAATATACAGGGATATAATTGTGATGCTTTCTTTTTTTTTTAAAAAAAAAAGCTTTAAGTTTCTCTTTATAATAGAAGTACAGGGTGTGTAAGAAAAAAAAAAAAAACAAAAAAGACCATGAAACGATTAGACAGCTTGTGTGACTAATAGGAATATGGTCCCTAAAGGGAAAGAACATCTTACCAATGCAAGTGCACTCAATTACAGTTTTAAATCAGAGTGTAATTATGTTTTTTAGAGGGGAAAAAAAAAGA
>NW_011113649.1:0-660 GCF_000146605.3 Meleagris gallopavo
AAATGTTAGAGCAATAAGTTGGCTATATTAACAGGGAAGAACCCAATTCTACATATTCCAATAAGTCAAGTTGTAACATGTCAATACACGATGACCAGAATCCTGAATCAACAGACTGCGTTGACCAGGAAAATAAAAAAATCTAAATTAGATCTCGAATTTGCAATTTCAACAGATCCGCTAAAAAATCTGTCCTGTCATAACTCAGAAACAAAAAAGTACAGGACAGACCGGCAGAGCTGGTGCCTGATCAGTGGCCCCCTGCCCTCACGCATTTCCATGCAACAGCCCAGCCGTACACGGCAATGGAATTGATGGGTTGGGTACAGGGATTTTGGCAGAAGCCTAGAGAAACTGTACCAGCTTGGTTATGAAGACGTGGGATTCTGGGGCAGAAAGTGTTTGGGTGAATGGCCAGAAAGTAAACAAGCTGGCCACCGTGACTGTGCATCCTGCTCTCAGGCAGAGGTTATATGCAGATAATCAATATCTGAAGGAAAACCGGTCTATAACAGAATGGTTAACGGCACGCTGCCATACGGAATGGCCAAAAAAGTCCGATATACCTCTACATACAGGGATAAGGTCCTCCATGAAGGACTGTATGGAACTGCTGAGTCATGGCCTGAACCTCTGATTGATCACCTGAGGTGACTGATG
>NW_011113650.1:0-476 GCF_000146605.3 Meleagris gallopavo
AAAATGGAGTGCTATTTGTGGTGAAGAAAAGTTGTGATGGTAGCAGGGTTTGTAGAAAAGATTGTCAGCTATAGCAAGTAGTGAAACAAAGAATGTCAGAATGATAGAGGAATGACTCTCAATTAGAGGGAAAATCCATGTTAAGAGAGGGGAGAAAAATGTGTGAATGAGTTGGGAAATGTATAGTTATTCAACATGAGGTAGTAATTTACATTTTGTAGAAAAAACTGCTGTGTTTTATGAACCGACAGCCACATAAATACTAATATCATAACCAAAGACCAGACAATTTGGATGAAGTTTTGAGCAGTTTGACTGTTGTGATGGGCTAAAGAAAGGATTAAATGAACAAAAAAAGTTTTAGACATAAATGGAAAGCCATGGATCAGACTCCATGTCATCTGTTTGAGAGGGTGACTGCATCAGACAGGGTACTCAAACGCTTTTTGTCCCTATTAGCTACCTGAACAACTCCA
>NW_011113651.1:0-538 GCF_000146605.3 Meleagris gallopavo
ACCAGTATCCAAAGCATTCCTTTTACATCTGGAATGCTTTAACAGCTGATTTACATAGTGCTTTTTAAAGTTAGTTTTTAAGAAACATTCTTCACAACCACATTTAAAAGACATATTAGTGTGTGTTAAACCAGGGAGCAGACTTGCAGCACGTTTCCCACTCGCTCTTTACCCTACACTGAAGCTAAACACGTATTAAATACATGTTATAATTGAAGATGCTGCAACAACACATCACCACTTTGCAAATAAAAGTACTTCACAAACCTCCAGCATAAACTACTTGCAGTGTTTTGGACTGGATGTATCTTCAAAGACAAAAACTGTTTTATTTCCTCACCAATAAGCAGATCTGCATGGCACTTCCAGAGCTGTCTTTCACTGAGCCCGAAGGAAAATAAATAAAGGAATTTATAGCAAGGCTGGTGTGGCAGCAGAGAACTGCATGCGGTAACCCAAAAAATCCCACTATGCTCCAGGGCAGTTTATTTCACAAGGTTTTTAAAAATGTCTGTTTGGACACAAGTTATTGAAACTC
>NW_011113652.1:0-444 GCF_000146605.3 Meleagris gallopavo
GAGCAGCGGGCCGGAGCAGGAGATGGCTCAGTGCAGCTGCACTCTCGCCCTGCAGTCAGCCTTACTGATGAACTTCCCCGAAAGGACAACAGGTGTGGTGGGAGCACTCGCTCCCCTGAAGGCCTGGGGGCCAAGGAGGTTAATGCAAGGCCTGCTGCTGCCTGGTGGGCTCTGCCACCGGCTCTTCCTGTCCTACATTGGGAAAGACGGGGGCAGTTGGTTGGGGTTCTAACCTGTCTTCTTCACAAGGAGAAACTGAAGCATATAGGAAGTGGGATACAGAGTGTGGCACGTTTCTTGTGAAGCACGTGGGGCAGAGGAGGACACCTGGAGGATGTGGCTGCTGTAGTCAAGAAGCAGAATGCTGGTGCTGAGGGTGCTCAGCAGCAATGGAAGAATGGAAAGAAATTCAAAGGTCACAGAGTTAGAAGAGAAAAATGACAG
>NW_011113653.1:0-356 GCF_000146605.3 Meleagris gallopavo
TTCAGGGTGGCACTGCTCTGCAGATGGGCTGTGCAGATCCCCGAGCAGAGGGCATCTCACTGGGCAGTGCTCTGGCTCAGTGTGGGAGGGAGATCCCTGTTCACAGAGGAGCTCATGTGACCACCTCTGGGATGTGCTGTGCTCGGTGCTGGTGGTGCCATTCCACCAGTGCCACCCCATCAAGTGTCACTCTACTGAATGCCACCCAACCAGTACCATCCTATCAAGTGCCACTTCACTGAATGCCACCTTTCTGAGTGCCACCCTACCAGTGCCCCTTCACCAGTGCCATCCCATCAGTACCACTCTACAAGTGCCATCCCATCAAGTCCCACCCCAGTGAGTGCCACCACACC
>NW_011113654.1:0-497 GCF_000146605.3 Meleagris gallopavo
GTGCAGGCTAGGGACAGGTCACAGGCTCTTGTCTGTCCTTGCGCGGGCGCGTGTTCCGCTGGCAGCGTGACAGCCCCGTTCTCGGGGCGTGTGTCCCAAGCTGCGGAGCCCTCAGTCCCCCGAGCGGCCCGCCCGCCCTGTAATCAGGTGTGGGGAGGCTGCAGCATTGCAGCCGGCTGCTCTAGCCATCCAGCTGGCGGGAGTGACCCCTCCCTGTCCCGTCAGAGGGCGCAGGTTGAGGTGCTGCTTTTGTGTGTGGGGTGACCTCCCCGCTCAGCGGGTCGAGGTTGCTCCGTGGGTTCCCAAAGACGAGAGCTTGGTGATGTTCTGGTGCAGCCGGGCGGGCCGGCCTGTAGCTCAGGCGTTGGCGGGAGCCTCGTGCTCCGCGGGGCTTCTTGGTGAGGTTGGGGGGATTGGGGGTACCGTCCTGTAGGCAGGGCTGTGCGTGCCCCCATGTGTGTGCTTGGTGAGCTGCGTTCTGAGAGACCCCTGTAGTC
>NW_011113655.1:0-740 GCF_000146605.3 Meleagris gallopavo
GATTTTTTTATGTTACAGCAGTAAAATTAATTTGAAGCACACTAATAGAACACAATTAATATTAAGTAGTAAACACAGTTTTAAGATTGCTACTAATCCAACCAAAGGAAGCAAATAAAAAATGAAAGTCCATTCTTAACTGGCACCAGAGAGAAAAGCACACATTTCATCTATTTATACAAGATTTCCCTAGATTTTTTAAGTTTGGTTCAAAACAAAAGCAATATTTAAAAACTATTCTGCATTCCTAGAAAAAGCAAACAATACATTCATGAGAACATGACAGCTGAAAAAATTTTCTTTTTTTCCATTTAAATTCGTTGGAGTAAGATTCTGAGTTCACAAATTCAACATGAAATTTAGAGCTTTTATTCGTCTGTATTTCTACCCTTCTACTGCAGTAGTGATCATAAAACACACACAGCTGGCATCTTTATTATTTTATTCACTGAAGGATTTAGCTGGACAAACATCACAAAGATGGTAGCTGCTTTCATTGAATTTATGATCAAACATACTCCAGCATAAGATCAACTCTGTAAGATCAATTATTATGAGATGTGAATAATTTAACAGAAAGTTTTCTCTATTTGTAAATCAGATCTTACAGATATAAATTCAGCTAGAAGCAGACCTTAGATATACACTGTATTATTATACATTACAGTATTTAAAAGAATGCAGGTTTTTTTGTGAATTCATATTTATTGCTATATATTATCATTCACATTTTGATATCA
>NW_011113656.1:0-306 GCF_000146605.3 Meleagris gallopavo
GCTGATGCTCAAGTTCCGGGTGCCTGTCGGGAGGAGAAGAAGAGCTACATTTCCCCAGGGGGCTTTGTGGTCAGCGAGGAGATATAACTCACGGCAAGGTCACCTGATGTTCTCTTCTTTGCCTGTGCTGCTTCGCTTGCACTTCTCTGCCTGCGCTTCTCTGCCTGCGCTTCTCTGCCTGCGCTTCTCTGCCTGCGCTTCTTCATCGTCTCAACTGGACTGCACTTCTCATCTCAGCGTTGTGGTGAGGCCGATCCACCTTCCAGACACACACTCTCTCTCTCCCTTATATTCTGCTGACACTAT
>NW_011113657.1:0-546 GCF_000146605.3 Meleagris gallopavo
TGTCAGGCTTCCCCTGCCTCATTTCTCATCTTCGCCTCAGCGAGCAGCTTTCTACCTCAGAGTCCTGTGCAAGTATGCCTTGAATACATTTGGTTGCCCTTGTACAGTGAGTTGCACTGTTTCTTGTGCATGCGCACAAATGATGACAAGATACCGAGAATTCAGAACTGCTGCCTCCAGTGCTGGAGGTTCTGTGCCTGACAGAGTCTTAAACATCCTGCTTTTCTTCTTACCGTAAGACACAATGGTAGAACTGAACTGGTGGGATTAGTACCTCCAGTCTATTCACGTATATTGAAGGAAAAAATTGCTGGAACAGAGATGCCATTTGGTTTATCCTTAGGGTTTATGCCAAGGCTGCGTGCTCTGAAATGCTGGTACAGTTTGAGTGTCGGAAGTGGCCATGACCTTTCTGCTGCTATCAGTTCATTCCGGGGGATAACTGCAGCTGACTGCAGCGTTGGTTTTGTTGTTCCATCCCCACAAAGGTATTCTGAGAATCTGTTTTTTTCTGTTTCCTATTATTAGTATTACTGCATTGCTAGG
>NW_011113658.1:0-605 GCF_000146605.3 Meleagris gallopavo
TTACGAGCTTGCAGCCAAAAACGACAGTCCAGCAAAGGATCGACAACCTCGCGGAATTAGTAAGAAAAGGATGTCACAGAGTACTCAGCATCTCTGGGGAAGAGCCAGCAACCATATATTTACCTCTCAAACGTGTGGACTTGGATTGGTATCTACAGAATTCAGATGAGCTGGCAGCAAGTTTGCTGACCTCCGGAGCAGCTCTGACAGTACGATCCCTCGCCTCCCCAGTACTGAAATGGATGTCACAACAACATTGGTTACAAATACCTAAATGAAGTAGAACTCCTCTTCAGAATGCAGTAACAGTTTTCACAGATGCCGTCCGAAAATCGCGTACAGCAGCAGCGACATAGCAACAAGACCAGCAATGGAAGCATCGAATCCTTCAAGCGCAATCTGGGGACTCTTTGCAGACTTTAGAGCTTTCTGCTGTAGTCTGGGCATTCCTGAACTGGTCTCAAAAGCCCCTTAACGTAGTATCGGATTCGTTATATGTTGTGGGCCTCATAGAAAGGGTAGAGGATGCTAGAATCAGGGATATTGGCAACCGATGCCTATTTGAGTTACTATGTTACAGAGAGCGGTTATGATAAGGGATGAGA
>NW_011113659.1:0-525 GCF_000146605.3 Meleagris gallopavo
AAATGGAGAAATGCATCCCATTTCTATGCCCAAAATGGATGGAAATGTGAAGAAGAGGTTTTCTAAAAATAAATAAATAGTAATAATAATAATTTAAAAGTAGTAGAAGACTCTCCGGTAAAGAAAAAAATGTTGAGGAAAACCTGTGCACAGCTATGGGAGAAAAGAAAAGGATGGCCTGTGATCATGATGGAAAGGAACCTTCCTCCACATCAGAAACGAGTCACAATGATGAATGGGAAGAAGTTATAACTCCAAATGCTGCGACTATCCTCAGTTCTGCTCTGGACAGATGTTTGATGTATTGTATCTCTCTATGACAGAGTCCTGAGGGTTCTGAGGTCTTTTTAAAAATTATTTAATATTTTAGCAAAACTTGTATAGCTTGTCATGCCAGCAAGGTATTTTTTAATTAAAATGAAATGTATGTATGTGGGGTGAGCCAGAGTTTATGAGGAGTCTTTCTTCGAAGGGGGAAAATGAATCAGTCCAGGATTTTCAAGAAGGATTCAAGGCTGAGCTGGA
>NW_011113660.1:0-710 GCF_000146605.3 Meleagris gallopavo
CTGAGGACTTGCAGCGTATTGCAGGTGGTGGTCTGGGTACAAACTCCATGTGAAGCCTGTACAAGAGGAGAAGACAGCGACCGGTGAGACGCAGCACTCCAGCAATCCTTGTTGCTCTCTCTGATTGTCTGCTGCCGGGCACATTTTCATGCTGCATTGAGCGCGCTGCTTTCTAAAGTCTTGAGCAGGGTCAGTCGGGATAGGTGAGGGGGAAATAGTTTCAAAGGGCAGGAGGGAAGATTTGGATGGGATATAAGGAAGAAGTTTTTGACAGAAGGGTGGCGAGGCACCGGAACATCTTGCCCAGAGAGGCGGTGGGTGCCCAGACGGGCATTCAAGGTCGGGCTGGACCAGGCTCAGAGCAACCTCACCTGGGGGTAGGTGTCCCTGTTCCCTGCAGGGGAATGGGACTGGGTGCCCCTTCAGGATTCCTTCCAGCTCAAATCATTCTATGATTCTATGACATATGCTCACGGGCAGGACAGTCATGGACACAAGGAACAAGCGCTCCGGAACGAGAGCTGAGCAGCTGCATCAAGCAGCAGCCACAGCCACCGCCATACTCACGTGGGAAAGACGACAATGCAGCCAGAGAGCACCAGGGAGGCCACCGGTGCCACCCGGGACACCACCGTATCCAGCAGCCAGGGGCCTGCAGGGGAGAAATGGGGAGGATGTGAGACGTCCTCGTCACGGCTGAGGCACTGGGG
>NW_011113661.1:0-653 GCF_000146605.3 Meleagris gallopavo
ACATTAATAAACAGCAACTGAAGAGGATTTGTTGCAAATTACTCATGGGAAATCTGTGCTTTTTACTAACCAATCTCCACCTACTACCATGGTAGCTGCTACTGAAACTTGTACTGTTCAAGAAGTCATCTTTTAGTTCCATGCTCTGAGACAACCAGAATACTGCTCTCAGTCTTTGAAATTCAACAGACAGATATATCATAGAAATCCTATAGATCCAGATTTCTCTCGTGCAGGATTACGGCTGGCTTTGAAACCTGCAGCACATTCAGTGAATGGGGGCCACGTGTTTCCCACCTAGCTGGATTTGGGCTTTGGCACAAAACACAGTTCTTGGCAGTTGCTCTCTTTGGAACAGCACCAACTTACCTGTTAAGGGAGCTTCCTGAAGATTCTGTGCTCTCTGAGAACCGTCTGAACCATCTGTTCCACAGCTTTTTAGCAGGCCTCCCATGAGATGATACGCTCTCACCGGAGTTACAACATTTCATTTCTTCAATTTCATTCTGTTAAAGACAGTGTTTCCATTAAGAGAACGTAAAGGTACTCCACAGGTATTTGAAGAAAACCTAAGGAATGATCCCTATGCTCTTGCTGACTTAAAAGCATGTTCAAGATCTGAGAAAAAAAGCAAGAGCTAACTGCTGGAATAA
>NW_011113662.1:0-480 GCF_000146605.3 Meleagris gallopavo
GGATTATCTATCACAGCAGAGGCCAGAGCACACCAGTGTACATAAAATAACAAAGTGAAGGGTTGTTCAGAGTCATTCCATCTGAAAAGGCCACTAAAGCTTTTCTGCTTGAGTTATAGGTTCATGTAAATACATGTTTTCTTTCTTTTTTTTCCTTTTAAATCTGTCATTTGTTACTAAAGGAAAAAAAAAAAAAAAAAAGGAAAGAAACTCAATGGAAGGAGCTTCCCATTCCAAAATCCTCAGCTTACTTCTAGCATGCTTAGTGGCATAGTAACCTCAACATCATCTCACTTCTGCATGAAGTCAGAGAAGAACCATAGGTTTACTTCCACCTACAACCAGCCTATTTTTGAGAAGCATTTCCAGTGCAGCATTCTCAATAGAAGCACATTTGCCAAAGCCTGCTGGTTCTTTTTTTTTTTTTTTCCCCTACTTCTTCAATATAAGTAGTTACTAAGAGAAGATTTATGTGAATAG
>NW_011113663.1:0-446 GCF_000146605.3 Meleagris gallopavo
CATTTTTACTGAATTACTACATATGTTTACACAACAGATTTCTGTGCACCTTTCACTTGCATAACTCCAGAGTATTTTTTCAAATTTGACAACACTTCCAAATTCTACTTTTAGTCATCACATTTACAGTCCAGCCCACTACAATGTCCTTTGAAGATTTTATAAGTGCTCGCAATTTGGCCAAATTAGTAATTGATGAAAATTCTGAATTGTACTTCTGCCAGGAAAAATTCTGGAAGCATCCTATTTTGTATCATTTCTCTACTCTACTGAAACTCAAATTTAAAAGAAAAAAATATATGTTACTTACATTTAAATGTGTTAGCCTAGTTTGTTCATGGGAATATTGTGCAAAACTGTAACAGTCTTATTGAAGATATACATATTCATATTAATATCAAAGGGGGAGAAGACAACTGTAGTTTTTCTAAGATAGTCAATTTTTT
>NW_011113664.1:0-360 GCF_000146605.3 Meleagris gallopavo
ACTGGCAATGTGTTGGCCCTGGGCACCGTTAGTACTGCTTCCTTGCCTACGTAGCGAGCTCTAGAATCACAGAATCATAGAATGGCCTGGGTTGCAAAGGAGCACAGTGCTCATCCAGTTCCAACCCCCTGCTATATGCAGGTCCCCAACCAGCAGCCCAGGCTGCCCAGAGCCACATCCAGCCTGGCCTTGAATGCCTGCAGGGATGGGGCATCCACAGCCTCCTTGGGCAACCTGTTCCAGTGCCTCACCACCCTCTGGGGGAAAAACTTCCTCCTCATATCCAACCTAAACCTCCCCTGTCTCAGTTTAAAACCGTTCTCCCTCATCCTATCACTGTCCACCTCATAAACAGCAATT
>NW_011113665.1:0-546 GCF_000146605.3 Meleagris gallopavo
TCTGACATCAAACAGGGAGGCAGAAGAAGAAGGTCTCTTTCACCTTAATCTTCTGACTGCTTCACAAATAACAGATTTGTACCAGTAGTCAAAACATTTAAAACTTTGGATGTTTCCCATCATTTTTCTCATGTTTACAAGAGCAAAAAAGGCTGATAAACAGCCAGAAATTTAAATAAACAAGATGTTCTTTATTCTGTTGAAATCCTTTACAGCTGAAATGTGATCTGTGCAACCCAATTGATGATGACAAATCTCTTACCTGATATACACTTTTTGTATTCATTAACAAAAATCAATGAAATCATGAGAATCTCTATGTCAAACAAACTTCAGAATTTAAAAGTTCATTTATTTTATTTTAACTATTATATTTTTATTTGACTACATGATTTTAGTCATTTCCTCCAAGAAAGTCAGTGGCTCAAACCTGGAAATAGATGATCTGGAAATACTACCAACTATTTCTCTACCACATACAATGTCAAAGGAGAAAAATTTAAGTTTTGTAAGCTATTTCAGCTGTTTGAAAAACCTAAGTTTTTT
>NW_011113666.1:0-478 GCF_000146605.3 Meleagris gallopavo
AAAATTTACCATTTGTCTGAGGACTGAGAATCCTGAGAAAAGCATTAGGAAGGATTAAATGAACTTACAGGAAAATAAACTTGATCAGTTTAAACTGTAATAGCAAAAATGAAAAAAAAGGAAGCTTTTGATTAGAAATGTACTTTGCTGTAAAGCTAAATGTTGCTTTCCAGCTTTAAACGACCCATCTTTAGTTTATATTTTGCTAATAAGATTAAAAAAATACAACAACAACAAAAAATTTTTTCTACTTTAAAATGTACCATGAGTAAAGATCATGTCTTTATTAATTTCAGTAGTAGCAGAATTTTAACTGTCAGTACCTGGAAAAAGAACTCCAGAAATGGAATCATTGCAATGCAAATTTTTACTCTGTTGATTTCCAGATAGGAATTAGAGTTAAAAATACAATTTAATATCTTCAGAAGATTCTTTTTCTAAATATATGTATATATATGTATGTTATTTGCTTCTTTTC
>NW_011113667.1:0-660 GCF_000146605.3 Meleagris gallopavo
ATCTGGCTTTGGATCGCTCCAACTTCTCAGGCAGAGGGCGAAGAAGATCAGGCCTGGCAGGGCTCACCCAACCAGCCAGTATAGGCCCGGCAGGGTCCGCCCCCAGGCCGACTGGTCTTTGATCTTCATGAGACCTGGTTCTACTGTGGAGAACAGGTGGAAGCGATTCACTTGTCTGGCTGAGGCCTGGAGCCTGCTTCCACCCCTCCCTCACCTCACTTCAGGCCTGGCTGCCCCCTGTCAGGGCTCTCTGCATGGAGGCGTGTTCTTTTTGGTGCTCTGTGTGCCCTGATCTTCGGGATGGGTTGAGCACTTTTGTCTCCGCTTTCTGGATTGAGTTCTTTGCCTTTGGGGTAACTAGAGACCGTGTCTGTGTTGCCTTTGTATCCAATTGCCGTTTGGGGTGAAGGATTCTGCTTTGGAGTTTGTGGGCTGGGTCTGAGGAGGCCCCTGAGGGTCTCTGGCTTTGAGCATCAGTCAGTGGCAGTTGTCAGTTGTAGGGTGAGCTGAGTGTGTGTGTCAGTGGTGGTACTGAGAGCTGTGTGCATCCCTTGGCGAGGCCAAACAGTGTGGAGGTGCTTCGTCCTTAGTTGTGCAAGGCAGGAGTGAAGCATGTTTCTCAATCTCTGCGGCTGAGAGCTTTTGTTTGCTCATGCAGCG
>NW_011113668.1:0-475 GCF_000146605.3 Meleagris gallopavo
ACGTGCTGATAACTGATGCACGAACTAACAGTGAGAAAGTGACTGGGAGCAGCTTTGGAAGCAGTGTTGATCAGGGCAGCAGTGTGTAATTCTATGTCATGAGACTCCTTTCTCTTCTTGTAGTCTTCAGATAGATTTATGGTGCAGCTTTCTCTCTCTGCGGCAAAGATGAGCAAAGATTCTATAGAGAACAGGCCGAAATGCCGTACTTGTCCCAGGCATTAAGAACTGTGCAGGCTATGTGATCATTTAATTAAAGACTGTATAAATATACTCAAGTGAAAATCAAGCATCACAGGCAGTCTCAGTCCTAGCATTACAAAACTTAAAAAAATGCTTTATTTTCTGGCATTGAAAATGTTCCTTTTTTTTTTTCTCATGTGTCATTGGCTGTTGTTTTATCAGTGCATGTTGGAATTAAAAAAAGAAACAGCATCACAGACAGCTACAGGTCATCAGCAGAGCAGTAACTGCT
>NW_011113669.1:0-452 GCF_000146605.3 Meleagris gallopavo
GAAGTTAGTTACTGTGAACCTTTGTCCCTAGCTGAGGCTGAGCTCTAACATGAATGACAAAAACACTTTGTGCTTACTGCTTGAGCTTGTCTGGGTCTCAGGATTGCATCCTGTTCCTCCAATGCATTGACTGCATCAGACAGCATGGTGTCATCCTCAAACTTGCTGGGGATACAGTTAAGTATCTCAGCCTTCTCCTTGTCCGTTATTAACAGCCTGCCTGTATTGCTTGCTGGGGTGTGGTAGGCCTGCTTGGACTTGCTTTTTCTGGCTTGTTTACCTGTGTTTTCTTGACACTCCAAGTACCACTGCAGTTTTGTCAGGACCAATTCAAGTAATGCAAGGCTCTATCAACAATGGAAGCAACAGTACCTGAGGGATAAACAGTTCTTAGCATTCTAGAACAGCAAAGCACAGAAGCAAGCTTACTGGTCTTGCAAGTCTTTCAAAGG
>NW_011113670.1:0-739 GCF_000146605.3 Meleagris gallopavo
CCCGGGCGCCCGGTGGTGTCCATAGGAGGAAGAAATGTTTCCCGAAGAGGGCCCTGGCACACACGTGCCCCGAGGAGCGGCGCACGCTGATGTGTGGAATCAGACTCTGTGACCACAAAGCAGTTATAAAAGCAGGTGTGTTTAATCAGGGCTTCGACTCCGGGTGCAAGGGGGAGAGCTGCTCTTAACTCGCACAGCGTCAGGAAGAAGTGCTGCAGCGAGAGGCCGAATGATACGTGATCAGTAGTTTCCAGGAATTGGGATCCACGTTCCTTACGTTCCGAGAACCCAGCAGCACGCGGCCCCCCTCGCGCGTGCGCAGTGAGCGGTGAGCGGTGAGGGTCTCCTCCTGGTGGCCGTGGGATGCAGAATCCTCATCTTCCCCGCGGAGGCTCGCAGTCTTTCTCCCTGTTCACTTCTGACCCTGCGGGAGGGGCAGCCCCCGCCAGCCCCGTTTCGGCTCGCCCTGCGGACATCGAATTGCCTCGCTGCCAGGCGTCCTCGGGCTGTTCTCAAACCAATCTGTTTGCGGCCTTCAGCCCCTCATTATCCCACACCCGGAGTCTGCCATCCCTTATTTTTCTGTCATTCTTGCTCCTATAAGCTGTCTCTAACTCCTCCCTCTCCCCCCAGCCTTAGTCCCTGCGAAGCCCTTTCCTCGCGTTTTACTACGGGCCCTTCAGCACCGGCCCGCACCACCGTACCGGACAACCGCGCAGCAGGCGCGGGCTGCGGCCCC
>NW_011113671.1:0-651 GCF_000146605.3 Meleagris gallopavo
CTCCATTAGTCTTTAGTTTTCCCTAAATCGAGCGCTTAGGGTCATAAATTAATTGCTTGTTGCTATTCTTTCAAGAGCTGACCTTAGCTGAAGAATTTTATGGCACTAAAATATCTCTCCAAGTCTCTAAGGATTTGGTGTCCGCATAGAACTTAGAGGGAACAAACAAACCAACAAAACTTGGATATACTTCAATTCAATTCCCATTGGGAAAATAGCCACGCTAGAATCCGCAGAAGATCAAAGCGGCGGAAGACTGCAATTCCAACCGTTCGCTTGCAGCCGAGAACGCGCGTCTTCAGCCGGCATCTTCCCTCCGAGAATGGGGGTATCTCTCGGCAGCCTGGAATGCAGTGATTTTGACTTCTCCTTGTGTTCTCGCCAAAATCACGGTTCCAGGCTCATTGGCTCATCTGTTTTCAATTGTACACAAGCTTCATTCCTTCCTTCTTGAAAGGGACCTGAACCAGACCTTAAAATGCAATAGGAAACACTTAAGCAGAAATAAAAAGCACTGTTCTAGCACTGGCAAAAATTGCTAGGCTGGGTGCAAGACT
The DNA here is from genome assembly GCF_000146605.3 of Meleagris gallopavo. Taxonomy (NCBI): domain Eukaryota; kingdom Metazoa; phylum Chordata; class Aves; order Galliformes; family Phasianidae; genus Meleagris; species Meleagris gallopavo. Next base: position 558 of record NW_011113671.1, read on the forward strand.
GTCTCTTGGTCAATTAGGCTTTACAATATGTGCTGGGGGTACATCTGTGGGAATGTCTCTTGTCTTGTTCTGGTGCCTGAATGTCACCTATGTG
>NW_011113672.1:0-701 GCF_000146605.3 Meleagris gallopavo
CTTTTAATCTGCTGTTACCCTTAGGGCAACACTGTACAACACTACAAGACCTGAGGTACAGTTCAGTTTGAGGTGAGTGATCTGTGGTCTCCACTCATGCACCTAGTTTGCTTTGCGTCTGTCCAGGGATTTAATTAATCATTGTTCTGTTGACTATGAAGCACTGAAGAGGAAGCAAAAAAAACCAAGTTTTTTTTTGCTATTTTCTGCTTCAGACAAGTAAAATTATTTCCAATACTAAAACTAATTTATTGAATTAAAAGTTAAAATTTAATAATCACAGTCACACAGTGAGATTAGTTATGTCCCGATTTAACTACAGAACTGTTTGGTGTGTGAAATAAAGCATTACATTTCATTTTAAAGGCAGATGTATCAGTTACTTAATTAGGTTAAATTTAGCCAGGTTGACAGACAGATACAGTCCCAACTATATCTTAAAGCAGAGAGAGAACAGTTTGTACTCTGCTATTATGTTTTCAAAAGGTCAGCTTGTAAATAGTCATTTGAGAAAGAAGTGGTTGCTAGCTTAGGGGTAGCCTAGACAAAAACTGTCTCCTGCTGTTCAGCTCCAAACCTGTTGCTTAGTGTGCACTGGCTGAAATTTTGTTTGCTTTCATTCACTTCATTCAGTTTCCCAACTTTCTCCCAGTGATAATGAGGAACAGGTACCAGAAGGAAGGAAAAAAAAAAAAAAAATA
>NW_011113673.1:0-542 GCF_000146605.3 Meleagris gallopavo
GAAACACCAGCACAGGAGCACACTTTTTGTAATGAGCTGTTTTACAAAATGTGGAAAATGTTAGAATTTCAAGCATCAGCTGCAAGTCCTAATGGTGTATTAACAACCTAATATACCTTGGAAAATGTTGTTAGAGGCAAGTAGCAGAATAAATATAGGAGAAGCATGAAGTTGCTGTTACCTGAGGCAGAACCTATCTGCAAAGAGCTAGAGGGCTGAAAGAGGGACCCAGGTGAGGATTAATCATAGAATCATTTGAGTTGGAAGAAACCTTTAGAGATCATCTAGTCCAACTCCCCTCCTATGAACACCCACAGCTCCATCAGATCCCCAGCAGCCTGACCTTGGCTGTCTGCAGGGAGGGGGCACCCACCATCTCTCTGAACAACCTGTGCCAGTGCTTCAATACACTTATTGTAAAAAACATCTTCCAAATACCCAATCTTCATCTCCCCTCTTTTAGTTTAAAACCATTTCCCATTTTTGCTATCACAACAGACCCAGAGTCTGTCCCCTTCTTTCTTACTACCCCCCTTAGATAG
>NW_011113674.1:0-511 GCF_000146605.3 Meleagris gallopavo
CCTTTTGGGAACAAGGCCAGGGGAACCACGTTCAGCAGATGAGGGGAGGAAATAGGACCCTCCAACGTACCTCCTGCCCACAGTCCCCGCATTCCAGAGCTTGAGGTGCCTTCCTTGAGGCACCAGGCACAGCAGCAGCCTGGAGCTGGATCCCTCCTGTGGCGGTTCTTGTCCATGTCACACATCACAGAATCGCAGAACGTCCCAGCTCGGCAAATCCGTGGCCCAGCAAGGTCTGGAGCGTGGCAGAGCCAGGGTGTAAAGAAAGCCGGGAGGCCAAAAAGAGGCTCCAGAGTGCCTTGATGTGCAGGGCCTTTGGGAGTTCCCTTTGCTTCGCTGGAATCAGGGAAGCATTGCAGCCCGAGGATTTTCACGTGTTCCCGGAGGCCAACCAAACGAAAGACAACGTTTTGTGGCCGTGTCAGACCTCTTGTGAGCCTGCCAGCAGGGCACGAGACACAGCAGTGAGCGCATTGTTCCTCCAGGTGTGGAAGATGAGGGACGTGCCACA
>NW_011113675.1:0-606 GCF_000146605.3 Meleagris gallopavo
GATTTTGTTAAGTCAACTGAGAAGTTTCAGCTAGCGCGTAATACAGAGAATTACTGCATGGTAAGTATGGGAAGGCTAGTGTGTTCTTGCTGAAGACCACTCAAAAATCCTTGCATAACAAAATAGTCTGTTGGCATGGAAAATGAGTTGTATAGGGTTTGGCTGGGTTTCTGCTGTCACAGAAGGTTATCTAACCTAATTGCATCCAGCAAGCTTTTAGCATCATGTGTCTCTTCCCAATAGCAGAAAGAGTGATGCTACAAATAATGAAGCAGTTATGGTAAAAAAGAATTATCTGCTCCTCTTATTAGTACTATGGGAACATAATTACACATTATTGGCTGCACAAATCTTTAAAAAAAAAAAAACAAACTCATCTCCCAAACTTTTTACCAAAAAAAAATAGTTTGTAGTGCTCTCTTGTAGTCATGTAAACCGTGAGAAGAGAATTAATGGTTCTTGACTGAATATATCCAGTGCATTACATTACAATAAGTTATTGATGATCTAATGAAGATAATATAATCTTGAAGCCTTGCAAACAAATGATGTAGTAAAGATGACATGCTTTTCCACAAACAATTTCCATTGCAGCCTCATACAGTG
>NW_011113676.1:0-566 GCF_000146605.3 Meleagris gallopavo
CTGACATTGGAAACAGCACCGGACAAAATTATAAGTCAGGCTCAAAGGCATCTGCAAGCGAGATGGACAACACTGATGCATGTCAGGATCCTCAACGTGAAAACCATTGGCCGTTTCGACCTATTTTTCTTCAGAAAGATTGTCATAAAGTCTACTGAGATAGCACAAAAGACAAGACAGACTATTTTAAGTGTGATGCGAGTTTATCACAAAGAGCCAAAGATGTATAATAAAACGGGACACAGATCTTCGCAAGCTCCTTTCCTCACGTATTCTCTCATATTCATTTTATGTCATACCCATTTCATCCAGTAGAATAGGCAGACGTAAAGGAGACAGGATCCCAAGTCAACATTTCAATTCAAACATCTGCAAACCTGCAGCAAGACGCAGCATTAACAGATAAACCTCCTACTGAAGTCTTGCCTTCCCCTTTCACCAGGTCAGAAATTCTCCCTCTTCCAGTCCTTCTGATAAGGGTGGAAATTGTGGCAACAACCAAGGAAGGTTTCATCCTACTGCACCATTCCTGGACTGTTGAACTGCCCCAGTTTCCAGTGGGACTG
>NW_011113677.1:0-399 GCF_000146605.3 Meleagris gallopavo
TCTTCCTCCTCCCCCTTCACTCCCTCTCACCCCCACCCCACACACACATTATGGGGCCCAGGCTCAACACTGCCCACATCACGTAGTTCATTCAGTTCTCTCTAAGATTACAGGTCCAAGCTCACGACCCCTTTAGAGCATCCCCCACATGATGCCCCTCCCATATCTCCCCCTTATTACAAGGTCTAGCTTCAACCCCCTCCCAGGAAAGGATTCTGGCAGCATGCTAGCACCAGCACACTGGCAGTTGCCTCTTGCAAAGAAACTTCAGCCCAAGGTATGCACTGGGCACACAAAGTTTTAATCAGCCTCTATTTCTGGTTTCTTTTCACATTAGCTTGTGCAGGAGGGCCAAGCAGGTCCACAAACCCAGTGTAAATCATACATGAGTGGAACAAG
>NW_011113678.1:0-656 GCF_000146605.3 Meleagris gallopavo
GTTTTGGAAATGTGCTTTAGTATTGTTCTGTAAACTTCTTCTATGGGTAGAATTTTGCTTTGGAAATGTGGTTACTTTATGTTGGAAATAATTTTTGTATGTGAAATTAACTTGCTCGGACTAGAAAGCACAGATACTTTTACTAAGATGCAATTATTTTCTTCTGATTTCTGTTCTATTTCAGCTCAGCGTAGTTTACTCAGCCAGGCTGGTTGTACGTGTGAGCGGACGGACGCTTCGAAGGAGCTGGAAGTTCTGCACTCTGACAAATGGCCCAGGAAACCTTACTGCCATAATCAAAGCTATGGTAATGTACATCAACAAAAGCAGAATCAACAAAGGAAGTGTTCTGTTCCAAACTTTGGCTTACGCCATATCTGCGAATATCCTGTACAGTGCTTTTGTAGCTGTGTTACCGAGACCAGCAGAAGTCTTTTTTTCTACCTAACCTCATAAATGAACTTAATTTGATTACACACTGGAGGAGGAATTTGTGTTTTTTTTATTAGAAATACATAGAGTTTGTATAATAGCTACCATCACTGAGACAGTGGAATAAATAGTTGCAGGTTGATCCTGTGTTGCTTTTTATTCTACGTGTCCAGTATGTTTTTCAAATGAATATTGGCGTCTGATGATTCCAGTAATGTCTATTC
>NW_011113679.1:0-544 GCF_000146605.3 Meleagris gallopavo
GACAACCCCGTGCCCAGCTTCTCCAGGATTCGGCTGAGGTAGAATTCCGACCGCCCACTGGTTCTAGAATGTTGGGGTGCCGCGATGGAATCTTCTGGTCTTGTGAGGTGCTCTTGCCTCCCCACCCTGTCCGTCATGGTGGAGCAGCCTGGTGGCCCTTATGATGTCATAAGCGGCTCGAATGAGGGGAGGAGCAGTGCGTGCTGCGTCCCTTCATTGGAGCGCTTGAGCTCTGCCTGAGTAGCTCGCTTGTTGCACTTGTGCATCGACTGAGTACCTTTGTTTTCACATCCTCTTGCGCAGCATCTTGTAGGTAAGCTTGAGACAGCGTGGGAGAGACGGGTGGGCAGTGAGGTGTTGAGAACTGCTGGCTGGCGGGGCTCATAGTGTCGTATTGCTTACTCTTGTCCATCGGATGTAATTTTCGCCCAGTACACGCATTGCCAAGCGATCCATAAAGGTGGCATTTGTCTCGTGGTTCTTCTCTTGTCTTTGCTAAATTGTGCAAGCTCCCTGACCTGTTCCTTCTCTCTCCTCTGCCTGC
>NW_011113680.1:0-463 GCF_000146605.3 Meleagris gallopavo
CCACGGAGCAACACTGTCAGCCCTCACTCACCTCAGCAGAGGTCAGCCTGCAACCCCATCCTTCCTCCTATCCATGTGCTCACAGTTAGGATGGAAGAGAAGGAGAGCAGCGTGAAGCTGTTTGCATTCCCTGCTGTCTGCTGTGGGGTTGTGCTGGTGGCGGTGCGGTTGGTTTGCTTTTTCTTGGGAGGGTGGGAAGGAGCTTTGGGTGAGAGGCACGTCCTGTGCCAGAGCATCCCGACGGCACGCGTGTGATCAGCAGGTCTGTCAGAGAAGCGGGTGAGGTTGCACGCCGAGCTGCAGGAGGGGAGGGGAGAGGAGTTCCCAGCACAGCTCTGCACGATGCTCTGCGACACTGGGCAGCTTGATCATGGCTCAGCAGTGGGATCAGATGAGGAGAAGGAGAGAAGAAAATCAAGGATGGGAGGGAACTATAAAACACAGGTCGGTGCATGTCCACGCA
>NW_011113681.1:0-518 GCF_000146605.3 Meleagris gallopavo
CACGGTCAGCGAGCACTCGGTGCTGAGCATCTGCACCCACCTGCCTGAGCTCAAAGGACGCGACGCTGCTGTCATCGTGGAGCAGGACAGTTATGGTATCTAAGGCCCATGTGCTCTCAGCGAGCAGCCCAGACTTCAAAGACATCATCACCCTCCAGGCTTCAGGAGATCCTGGAACATAAACGTCATACTTCCAGACCCTGGCCTTCAGAACCAAAAAGGAGGTACTAGATACTGCTTTTTTGTCTCACAAAGAGCACGGCCTGTTTCAGACGCTGCACAGACTCCATGCAAAAGCAGTCTCCACACAGACAGTGCCCAACACAAACGTTACACCCGATCCTTCTGGGTCCCTTCACCCTTGCATTATCACAGAACAGAACATCCCAACTAACTTGGGAAAGGAGACTTCTTGCAAAGCTGGCAGAGCTCTTCCAATGGGCAACCCCAGCCTCTTGATAGGCGCAGGCAGAAAGCAGGAGTTTCCTCTTACCAACATCTTCTGCTGTCAGCCGCCT
>NW_011113682.1:0-313 GCF_000146605.3 Meleagris gallopavo
CTATGTTTGCTATTTCCTGACAGACTAAGCTAGTCTTTACTCATCTTCAAGTGCATCTGGTAGTTTACCACAACATCAGTGTTGAAGCCAAGTGAAGTTATTTTGTTCAGAACTTTAAAAATGAGTAACTGCCCGGTCTTTTGAGTAACTACCATAGCAAAAAAGTGCCACATTGGAAACGCGATCTTAGAAAACTTATTTTCAGTTTCTCTGTTTTCAATAGCTTTGCATGATTCTTCTTTCCCTATTTAGTAAGTGTGCCACTGAGAACAAACAAGTTGTCTTTAGCAACAAACAATTTGCTTTCATAAAT
>NW_011113683.1:0-419 GCF_000146605.3 Meleagris gallopavo
TGGGAGGTCTGAGTTGAGTTTTGCTTTCTAATGGGAGTGCACAATGTTAGCAGAAAAGGTAAAAATTGCTGATTGCCTTTCCTCACAAGTAATGGTAAAAAATAACTGCTGCAGTCTCTGACACTATGTAAGTCACTGTGAGGTGTAAAGTTCCACATGTCTATGAAAGCAGTCAGCAATTCCACAATTTCTTCATTACTATCATCGGAACTGACATCTCTCTAAGAGGTGTGAACCCAGTTTACGTTGCAAAGTTTCTTTTTTGGACTCTATGCAATCCCAGGCAGAGAGCAGATGGTTGGCATGGAGTTGTCACGACTGTCTTTGCAGACAAACTTCTAAGAGAAACCTGGTTAGTGGAGCATAACTACTTTGTGAATCAGCCTGCAATATCAAAGTAATTTACGTAGCTTTGTTGT
>NW_011113684.1:0-621 GCF_000146605.3 Meleagris gallopavo
AAACATACGCACTAAGTAAACTGTTCCCATATATCACAGGTTAGCCTAACAGATCTGTTGAACACTGCTTGCCTTTATTTTTCCTCCCATGGGGTTTATAAAAATTCTTATGTTGCTTTTTATATTTAATTGGATGTTTTTGCCATGTATACGCATACAGTTGCCTTCAGCAGGCACTAAATCCTATGTGAAAATATGTAATACTGTCTTGGTCTATGAATAGAAAAATTATCAAGTAAATATCATCAGTAGAAACATAAAAAGTAAAACGAACATTTTTATGGAGAATTTAAAAAAAAAAAGGGAACCTAAACTCTGTATCTATAATATAAACAAAGTATAAAAGAAATAAATTGAGAAAGTAAACCAAAAATTTAAATCCCAAATTAACAGAGGTTATATGCTGAGGCACTGTTGCCTCTAACAGAAAAAAGAACTAAACCAAAAACAAAACTAGTGTCAAATTACTTCTATGTGCTACCAAAAGAGTTAACTAATGTTCTGCTCTCCATGAACCCGTACTGCATACTGCTAAAAACCGACCAAACAACAAAAAACACCACAAGACATGTGATCTATAACTGAACACAGAAAACAACTAGATTGGAACACATGCTAGGG
>NW_011113685.1:0-405 GCF_000146605.3 Meleagris gallopavo
AAAAAACACAGTTCAAATGAAAGGTAAGCAGTCGGTCCTGTTGAAAGCTAATGTATCTCCTCGCTCACTGGGTGGATTAAATAGGCAGACTGGTAGCTCAGTGGTCAAAAGAAATTTTCCCATTCCCAAGCGAAACCCAACAGTATGGGGCCATGCTTCCTCCTCTGCAGTTGCCAAAACTTATTTACCAGTAAGCATCAGACATGAATTATCACAATGAGGAGCTCACAAAATAGCTGATCAGAAGACTAAGGATTATATACACAAGCAAATTATTTTTTTTTAAGTACAAAAGGAAAAACAAAATATGCTGAAATAAAGAAAAGAGATAAAAACCAAAAAGTTACAAACAAGACAATGGAAAGAAATAAGAGTGGAACGAGAAGAGAATTGAGGAGAAAGATT
>NW_011113686.1:0-526 GCF_000146605.3 Meleagris gallopavo
TTACAAGCTGGTTTGAATCTTCAAACTTAAAAAAAGCAAAGGAAAAAAAAAACAGCCAACCAACCAAATAATAAAAAAAAAATAGCCAACCCAACAACAAAATCACAGACACAAAATTTGCAAACATAATGAAAATGTAATTTTTTTTCCTGTGAGTAAAGTTTTATCATGTTTTATAAGTTAAAAAATTGAATGTAACCAGTGTCAGTATACAGAAATTAAAAACAAAACAAAACAAAAAAAAAACAGAACAAATTGGTGGAATACTTAAAAAATAATCTCATTCATAAGAAGAAACAATTAAAACAAATTATAAATATAATCAGATTGCAGTTCTTAAATAGATCAGTGGATCTAATTCCTCTTGAACCAGTCAGCTGTGTATGTTGTTCTGTGCATTTTGTACTTCATCCACCACAAACTCTATGACACTTCAGGCGCTGAAGAATCAAGGTAATTGTCTGTCAAATTGAGCCTTTTGTATCTTTTTGTCTTGTCTGGGTCCTGGTGCTGAATACAGTGAAGG
>NW_011113687.1:0-534 GCF_000146605.3 Meleagris gallopavo
TGTTACATACAGCATGAATATTTTAAGCATAGATTGTCATGCGACTACTTTGAAGTAAAAGATGTGTCTTCTTACACATGCATACCGTTCCTTCTATCCATACTGTAGTATTTCTTCAATACACTGCAGTATTAAAAGCATGATCAACCAATATGCAGGTTATACTTGCATTTTCTTAGCTTACGGAGAACAAAATGTTTTGAGATAGACTGCAAGAACTATTTGTGAGGGTAAAAATTCCTGAATGATATGATAATCCAGCAAAACCAACAAGAACACAGCTAATTTGTAGCTGAATACCTTTATTCTGAGTCTCGCCCTCTTTTTTAGCTGACTTGGTATAGAACAGTGCTGTTTATGCGTTACGCTTGCAAAAATAATTCTCTACTTATACTATTGAACCAAATAGTCTGGATTTCTTAGAGAATAGATTACACTTTCACTACCAGCCAAGCCAGAAAACTAGTTCTGTTATATGAAGATGATATTTCTTAAATGAAGCTGTAGGAAGAACAGGCTAAAACATGACTTATG
>NW_011113688.1:0-515 GCF_000146605.3 Meleagris gallopavo
AGCGAGAATTCTCAGCTGCGTGTGCGTGCCCTGTCCTCACACGGGCCCCCTGGCACCGTCTGCTCTTCGGTGATGCTCCTGAGCAGCTCTGTAGATTGCGGTGTGTGGTGGGAAGTTCTCCTCAGAGAGCTTTGGGTGCAGAATTGCCTGCAGGGAAGGCGCTGCCAAATCCTCGGCCGCCTCCTGTGCTGGAGCCCCACAGGCGTCCCAGGGTGGCTGTTGTCTGTACTGCCTTCACAGAAAAGACCACTCAGTTCAATCCTTGGTTTCTCTGAGGTTTATCTTAATGCTTTCTGTTAAGGTCCGGGGGGATGGAAGGTGGCATGGGAAGATGGAAGATATTCCATGGGACTGTCCCACTTGCTAACGAAAATCATGAAGACGGCGGCACGTGGTGAGTGCATTTCTGTGTGTTCCCTGAAAGGCTTGGGAAGCTGAGCTTCTAGAAATAGACGTGGAGAAACCGTAGGGTGCGCAGCAGGAAAGGGCGGATCAGAGCAGTCACTTACAGCCCC
>NW_011113689.1:0-754 GCF_000146605.3 Meleagris gallopavo
ATATTCTTCCTGAATTATCTTTCATTTTCCTTCAGATACACAGAGATAGTAAGGATCACTAATCCCAACACAACTAAGTGGATTTTGCTATTGCGTTTTCTCCCCTAACTGTTACAGGATGGCTATGTTCAAAATTAGAGGCAGGTAGAGAACGACTACGGTTACCTCCTCCTTGATGACTTCTTTCTCCTGACCTGCAGGCTTCACTTCCACTTTCGTGGGTTCGTGAGAAGGAAGGTAACTCTTTGTGTACAGACTTTCAAAAAGTTTATCTACAAAACCTGAAGTTTCTGAGGACAGAGAAAACAACAAAGAAATTATCAGATACTAATGTATGATTTAAGATAAATCATATTAATGTATGATTTAAGTCATTGTTTGGAACGGATTTGCCAGAAAAGTCCTTGGAAAAAAAAAACCTTGATAGACTGCTTACAGCTATAGCAGCAGTAACTCAGATTAATGATTAATAGTTCAAGAAAATGGAATTACATTTGTGGAGTTTTACCTTGTCTTTTTAGACAGAAAAAAAATCATCACAGACAAAAACACAGACTTTTCTTTCAATCACATACACAACTTTGATATGTTCTAAGAGGCAAAAGTGATTGGAATTTATGGCCAAGGAAAAAGGTCTATGCTTAGCCTACCAAATAAAATCAACAGCTGACTTTAACACCTCCGAATTCGAACCAACCGCCCTGAGAAGCTCTCCAAAAGTTCAAATGGGTCAGGTTTTCAGAAGTCATCAAAC
>NW_011113690.1:0-517 GCF_000146605.3 Meleagris gallopavo
CATTTACATCATTATGAAAAAAATGCCTAAATGATCAATTGTTCTGCAATCACTCACACAGCTATGCTACCATTTTAGCAAAATACCCAGTCATGAATAATATTGTGTTCTATTTCTCTCCCTATATTAGCAATAACCATGTGTAGCATCCTTGAACTCCATGATTTTACATTAGTATACTTATAAAAATTTATATGCATGTAAAAAAAATGTATAATCCCCCTGTGTTTCTATACCCATACAATGAAAAGCTCATTTACACAGGCATCTAAATCTATATGTACAAAAATATATTACTTAAAATATATAGAACAGGTATTTGAATATCTAATCTCAAAATCAAACCCTTTCAAATATGGTTATATAAAGTCTTGATGCTGTATTCCTCTGATTTTGTCAAAATCAAAGCATTATGAGGGATACTTTAACTGGTTTTTGTTTTATTTTTGTCTTGATTTTGTTTCTATTCTATTTCCTGTCCATGCTAGACTGACTGAAGTGTGACAACAGTTTATGT
>NW_011113691.1:0-496 GCF_000146605.3 Meleagris gallopavo
ATTATAGATGAGCTACTTGCCTTTGGGAGACAAACACAGCTACAATCCGTAGAATCATAGAATCTAGAAAGTTGGAAGGGATCTTTAAAGGTCATCTAGTCCAATTCGCCTGTGATGAACAGAAACATTCACAACTAGATAAAGTTGCTCAGAGCCTGGTCCAGCCTGACTTTAAGTGTCTCCAGAATGGAATCTCTGCTAGAATTTGTTCCCTGCCTTCTTATAGCTCCTCTTTAGATACTGAAAAGGTTGTTCTTAGGTCACCTTGGAGCCTTCTCTTCTCCAGGGTGAATAACCCCAGCTCTCTCAGCCTGTCTTTGTAGGAGAGGTGTTCTATCCCTTGGATAATTTTTGGGGCCCTCCTCTGGATGCACTCCAGCAGGTTCACATCTCTCCTGTACTGAGGACTCCACATCTGGACGTGGTAATCTACGTAAGGTCTTACCAGTGCAGAGTAGAGGGGCAGGATCACTTCCCTTCATCCTGATGACAATGC
>NW_011113692.1:0-492 GCF_000146605.3 Meleagris gallopavo
GATCCATAAAGGTGGTATTTGTCTCGTGGTTCTTCTCTTGTCTTTGCTAAATTGTGCAAGCTCCCTGACCTGTTCCTTCTCTCTCCTCTGCCTGCTCCCTTGGTGCAGCTTTCGCTCGTGGAAGATCAGAGCAAAGTGACAAGGAACGGCTGCGGGTTCAAGGAACTTGTCTACCTCATTCTGATCTCTTGCCAGGTATGTGCCACGCTTTGTCCCCCACATGCTTTAGCAGCCATTGTCGCACCGTGTTTAGTAACACAGCCTCATCCAGCTTTGATGGGACACCGGTCCCGTGTGGGTTTTTTGCACTTGCCCTCCAGCTCAGCCCTCAGAAGGATGCTGTCTGTGGTGCTGTGACCAGCCAGCCTTAGGGAAACCAGTCCCTTAGGCAAAGAGTCCTAGCCCCAGCTTGTGCAGAGCTGCACGACGTGATCCAGGGCCACAAGCATGCGTGCTTCGGCTGTGAGTGTGCCCGACAGCAGTAGGGAGCAC
>NW_011113693.1:0-481 GCF_000146605.3 Meleagris gallopavo
GATAACTACATCTGTCCCAAAAAAATAACAAATAAAAGCAACTTGAGTAACATTCCAGCCCTATTGTAGTCAGCTTTCCTTCACACAGCACTCCCCCTCAACACCCACTCAGCACAAACAAGGGCCAAACTGAATAAACGCCAGAAGGCCAATGTAGTATTGCAGCTTCTCCCTCCTATGCAGGAGACAGCTCATGTTAGACCAATTGATGCCACTGGTAGTCTTCACATCTTCAGAGTTCCCACCACCACAGTCTTTTCACTTCCATTGGTCGTGTCTCCCTTTTCTTTCTGTCCTCATCACAGGTTTTTCTGTACCATCATATTACAGACGTATTTCTCAGTTTTTCTCAGCCACCTCCAGTTTCCCTGAAGCTATGCAGTCAAGCAGTCTGCAGAGGATTCTCACCACTAAGAAGTGGATAATTCAGGATAAAACTCAAATCCTCTACCAGGACAGATGCAAATAGAGGAGACTGAAA
>NW_011113694.1:0-353 GCF_000146605.3 Meleagris gallopavo
CTTACAGTGAGAGTGGGGTAGATCTCTTCTCACTGGTGACAGGAGACAAGACGAGGGGAAATGGCCTCAAGTTGCGCCAAGGTAAGTTTAGGTTGGATGTTAAGAAACACTTCTTTACAGACAGGGTGGCTAAACATTGGAATAGGCTCCCCAGGGAGGTGGTTGAGTCACCGTCCCTGGACGTGTTTAAGAGCTGTTTGGATGTGGTGCTTGGAGATATGATTTAGCAGAGGGTTGTTAGAGTTAGGGTGCCGTTGGTTAGGCTGCGGTTGGACTTGATGATCCTTGAGGTCCCTTCCAACCTGAGTAATTCTATAATTCTATGATTCTTTCCATGTGCCATCCTGTTTGAA
>NW_011113695.1:0-504 GCF_000146605.3 Meleagris gallopavo
AGGATTATGCTTTGTTACAGTTGGAAGCTTCTGATCATTCTATAGAAAGCAGCTTTACCTTCTCTTAGGGATTAAGAAAAATACTAGAATGCTGTTAGCAGGGATAACTGCCTAGTAGGGAAACTAAGTTAGAAACTAAGAACAGTGTATCAGCAGAGCTAGGTACACCTTCTGGCATTGTCATCTGGCAAGGGTGCTGAATTTATAAGGCAGAGATATAAGTACAAGTGAGCTTGCCTGGATTTTGGAGTAGGTCCTGTTTTCTACAGCGTCCTACAGTTGTGAAGTAGTAGAGTTGATGCCAAATGCATATGGTAGTCATTCAGGCTGCTAATTCTTCACTAAGCTTAAGTTACTGATTTGTTTGTGGTTTCAGAAGCAGAACTGAGCAGGAGCAATGGTTTACATATTTATGTGCGTCTGGACTTGTGAAACAACAAATATTGGCTGGAGTCTGGGAGACTAGTTAGTTTCTAAATGATTTCAGGCACATGACTCCCACTG
>NW_011113696.1:0-534 GCF_000146605.3 Meleagris gallopavo
AGGCAGTTACCATCAGCTATAGATGGAAGGAGAAAACATCACCTTTCTGGGTTTCTGATTCAAACGTTTGATTACTTAGGTATGTGCATAAATTATTCCTTCTGGAATGTTTGTGGTAGGTTCTTGCCTGCTACAGATCACTGAAATGGCAATGGGCAGTAAGAAACCGGATGAGGTTCAACAAAAGCAAGTGTAGGGTCTTACACCTAGGGAGGAATAATTGCATGCACCAGTACAGGCTGGGGGATGAGCTGCTGGAGAGGAGCTCTGCAGAGAGGGACCTGGGCGTCCTGGTGGACGACAGGTTGGCCATGAGCCAGCAGTGTGCCCTCGTGGCCAAAAAGGCCAATGGCATTCTGGGGTGCATTAAGAAGAGCGTGTCCAGCAGGTCGAGGGAGGTGATCCTCCCCCTCCACTCTGCCCTGGTAAGGCCTCATCTGGAGTACTGTGTCCAGTTCTGGGCTCCCCAGTACAAAAAGACAGGGATCTCTTGGAAAGAGTCCAGCGGAGGGCCACAAAGATGGTGAAGGGCCT
>NW_011113697.1:0-563 GCF_000146605.3 Meleagris gallopavo
TCAATATCTGTAAGAATTGAAGGAGAAAACAAGCTTTGGAAAGCAAACTTCCACTCTTTGGAAGCAGTGCAGGAATGCTGCTCCACTGCAGTGTGTTATTAGGAAACAAAGTTATCACTGCAGGCCAGGGCTGACTTCCCTTCTAATGACATCTCTTCCCTTTCAGCAACTCATTTCTTCTCACTACAGCAAGAGGGTGAGTGGTGACTAAAGCTCAGCACCTGGCACATCCAATTCACACATTTCAAAGGGATTTTCCCCTTGCACAGTGCAGGACTGAGCTTCCAGCCCTCCCCAGCTGATTCTGATTACTGGAAATCTTGGAAGTGAAAGGAGTGGGAAAAGTTCTTGTCTTTTTTTTTTTTCCTTTTATTAAGTCTCCTGTCTTATAGTGAACACAGTGAAGAGCCTGTTTAAGATTTACTCTTCGAAAGCCATCACACAGCAGATGAAATTCCCAGACTCTGCTCACAATCCAGCTCTTTTTATCTCCCTTCTTTGTGCCAGGCAGTGCTCAGAGCCTCCCCAAGTACCTGTGCTGTTCCCAGGCCCCAGCACAAGCT
>NW_011113698.1:0-401 GCF_000146605.3 Meleagris gallopavo
GAATTCTCGCTCACAGCTGCAGGCACGCCTGGCTGCCATGAGCACTGTGAGCTGGCAGCTCTCACAGGAAGCAAAAAACTCGTGCCATACCGGTACGAGTTGCTGGGGCTTCTGTCCTGGCGCTCAGCTGGGAAGCCGGAGACGATTCCGCTCCACCCGCACCTGTCCACAAACACAGAGCAGCTCCTGTCACACTGGCCACGTACTGCTTTAGACTGCAATGCCAGCAGTGCTCCACAGCACTCTTCTCTCCCTGCTCCACAGCAGCATCTGGCAAACAGCTGCTGGGTGCCTGCAGCACCGTGCCAGTCCAGAAAGGAACCGTGTGCGGAACTGTCTGCAGAAGGGAAGGGGCTGGAAGGGGACGGGAAGAGTCTGAAGCCCTTTCCTTTGGGATAGCC
>NW_011113699.1:0-483 GCF_000146605.3 Meleagris gallopavo
AGAGGAGGGCCACGAAGATGATCACGGGACTGGAGCACCTCCCCTGTGAAGACACATTGAGGGAGCTGGGCTTGTTCAGCCTGGAAAAAAGAAGGCTGCGGGGTGACCTCACTGCAGCCTTTCAGTACCTAAAGGGAGCCTACAACCAGGAGGGGAATCAACTCTTTGAAAGGGCTGATAACTGCAGGACAAGGGGAAATGGTTTTAAGTTGAGGGAGGGGAGATTTAGGTTGGATATCAGGGGGAAATTCTTTACAGAGAGAGTGGTGAAGTGCTGGAACAGGTTGCCCAGAGAGGTTGTGGATGCCCCGTCCCTGGAAGAGTTCATGGCCCGATTGGATGGGGCCCTGGGCAGCCTGGTCTAGTATTGAATGTGAAGGTTGGTGGGTCTGCATGTGGCAGGGGGGAGTTTGGGAGGCTTGGATGATCCTTGGAGGTCCCTTCCAACCCTGGCCATTCTGTGATTCTGTGATTCTGTAAAGA
>NW_011113700.1:0-440 GCF_000146605.3 Meleagris gallopavo
TCTTATTATAGCTTAGTCCACCCAAGATACCTTAAAAAAAGCTAAGAAGGTATGACACTTCATTCCAAAATACTAGGCAAGTATTAAAACACAACATACTGACTGCCAGGAAGATTTTCCTCACTTAGGCTACCTGAAGTACTTTTTCCACAGCTCTGTTTATGAAGGACCAGAAAGCTTTTTTCTCCTCCTTGAATACTACACTGAACTTAACCCCTGCTGTAAGAAATTTCTAAAACCACTAATCTTGCTTGAATTCTATTATTTAAAATTTTAGATAAATTTAGATTGTAAATGTATTGCAGGTATATGTAGATAGCATAGAGACTTTAAATACCAGGACTCTTTCACTTCAGCATCCTCCTCAAACTTCTTCAGAGGCTGGGATTCAATCTCAGTTCCCAAAAAAATGGACAGGGATTTAGATTTACCTTAATTCA
>NW_011113701.1:0-453 GCF_000146605.3 Meleagris gallopavo
CTGGAAGAAGTGGGAAGCCCACCTGAATGCTGCTATAGGGGGTGTCCCAGCAGTGATCCCAACACACATCAGCAGTGATGGGAGAGCCAAGGAAAGACGGACCTCACTTTGCATTTCCAGGGACTCTGTGCTGGCGCTGTGCTGAGTTCAAAACAATCAGCAATGCATCGCAGCTACCACTCAGCAGAAGAAACGCGTATGAAGCAGAGCAAAACCTGAGTTGGGTGTTCTTACCAAGAAAGGACTTGATGATAAAGCTCCGTGCACCGGGATATGCCAAAAAACAGGGGAGAAAAAATGTTATTTGTAGTTCTGACAGTACCTTGACACATTCTTGGATAAAGCAAACACGCAGGTGCAATTCTCTCCCCAGGGAGTTCAGAGCCAAGGGGAGAGCTGAGAGGGGCACCCTGTGCAGTGTGGCACCGGGTCCAGGGACAGGTCCGGTAGTAA
>NW_011113702.1:0-558 GCF_000146605.3 Meleagris gallopavo
GACGCGTCTGCTCTCTGCCAGATGCTCCTTCAGGATGCGGGACCCACCGCCGTGAGCGCCTTCATACCCCTCCCGGGTGGCCGTGTCACAAACGTCGCCACGGCAACGCGGTGACAGCGTGGTCGGTGCTGGCCGTGGCCCATTATGATGCCGGCACCGGCAGCCTGCTGCCCGCCCCGCCTGGGAGTGCTGCCCCTCTCTGTTTTCTCTCCCTTCTTTTCTTTCCTCTCAATGTTGCCTTACTCATTTTTCTTTAGGAGCTGTTGCCTCCATTGACCTGCAGGCAGTTGGTGCAGAAATCACAGCTGTTCCAAAGCGCTCTTTACGCGTAACGGTTAGGACTGGTTGTTAGAAAGTTGCCCACTTTTGCCTGGAAGGAGCTGACTGCTTGTTAGAAAGCTGCATAAATTACCCAGCACTGTTCCTCTGTGTCACTCTGGTGACTCCGTCGCTCCCGCACCCTGCCGAGCAGGAGTGCCCTATTCCGTAGAACCACAGAGCGCTTAGAGTTAGAAGGGACCTCTGAGGGCCACCCAGCCCAACTCCCCTGCAGTGCAC
>NW_011113703.1:0-370 GCF_000146605.3 Meleagris gallopavo
GGGCATTTGGCTATGCTTCCAGCTACAAAAAAGCACAGTGACCAGCCTCACCTGTGTTCCATGTGTGGATACTACAGCAACAAGCACAGACACCCTCTATTGTCTTCTCCAAAAGAAAATCCCTCCAGCACACCAAATGTAGTCCAGTTTCCCTCCCTCTCTCCACAAAACTGCAAATAAAAGCTCTCTGCCCTAATGAGAGTATGTCATAAACAAGCAACAAATTCAGGTCCAGAGATTAGTGTCTTTTTTTCTTTTTTTTTTTTTTTTTTTTTTGGTTTGTTTTGTTTTGTTTTTTTTACTTTTCCTTTAAGTAATGGTCAATATCCACAGAACCAGCCACCTTAGC
Source organism: Meleagris gallopavo (assembly GCF_000146605.3). Lineage (NCBI taxonomy): Eukaryota > Metazoa > Chordata > Aves > Galliformes > Phasianidae > Meleagris > Meleagris gallopavo. Next base: position 350 of record NW_011113703.1, read on the forward strand.
CCAGGTGCTTTTCATCAGTAG
>NW_011113704.1:0-511 GCF_000146605.3 Meleagris gallopavo
GAGCTAGATACTCTCATAATCGAACGAGACAGGCTCCGAGCTGAACTGGAGGATGAGAGCATTGGAACTGACCAACCTGATCAACTACAGGAAGCACCACAATTGATGTCACTTGCCCCTGTAAGAGGACGGAAAATGAAACGAATCTCGACTCAGTTAGAAGAGAAGAAAGAAGAGGAGAGAGGTCCAGAGGAGTGGCTCCAAGATCCACAAGAAGCACCCCTAAGTCCAGGGGAGGGGCCCTCAGTAAGACCACGGTCACCGGCGCCAATGAGGGCAACAAGAAGTCCCGAAAGAGTAAGAGGTGAGCAAGATATCGTTACCATTGTTGATCGATCTCTGAAAATGAATGAAATTCGAAGTCTGAGAAAAGACTTTTCACGTCACCCAAATGAGCCTATTGCCACTTGGTTACTTCGATGTTGGGACAATGGGGCCAACAGTGTGTGGCTGGATAGTAGAGAAGCTCGCCAACTGGGTGCGTTGCTAGGGACTCAGCCATTGACAGAGG
>NW_011113705.1:0-543 GCF_000146605.3 Meleagris gallopavo
AAATGTCTACAATTAGCCTTGTCTCATACAGAGATAGCACACTGATCATTTCCTATCACTAGATTATTTATTTGTTTGTTTGTTTGTTTGTTTGTTCACAATAGCAGATTTTCAAAATGCAGTTTTGTTCTAGAAAAACAAAATGTTTTCTTCTTGGATTTTATAACTATACACTATTTCATAACAACCCATGGATGTTGAACTTTCTGGCTTGCTTGGGCCACACTGAGTGATGAATCATCATCTTTGGCTGCATTTAAAATATATAATGTAGTTAGTATATATAAATATCAAAGTTTACTTTTTAAATGTTTTTATTAGAACATTAAAAAAAAACTAGTTGGATATTTCACCTTGTTTTTGTGAAACTAGTGCATCAGTCTTGTTCGATGGAAGTGGCTGAAATTCTTATCAGGTTCTCAAGGTATTTGTCACAGATTTTTGATGAAATTTTTACTCTTTGTGTACTTCACCTTGAAAATAGTTCTTCAAAAATGTATGTATTACCAAAAAGTGATGACATAAATAAGGTGTAATTGTGAA
>NW_011113706.1:0-573 GCF_000146605.3 Meleagris gallopavo
GGTTGTCTGTCAGTGACTGTCAAACTTTACAGGTAATGAGACATTAAACACATCAAACTGAGAAGAAAGTGGTGTGAAAACTGTTATGGAATCAGTGGTGTTTTCCACAGAAACATATGCTAGAGTAGTCCTAAGATCCATTCAGACACTTGTAATTGCATCTTACAAATGCAGAATACCACTGCTCATTTATATTAGTCTTGAGTAATATAGTGTGAGAGACTTCGTTTAATCTTAAAAAGTTATAATTAAACACAGTAATTTTGGCTTTGCTTTGCTTTGTCATTTAATTAATGAGATTATGAGATGTGAGGCTTTGCTGATAGAGAACATGCAACCACTTTTTAGAATGCTAAAGACCAGATTTTGGTGACAAAATCTGTTTTTTTGGACGAACAGTGAAATGAAGTCATAATCCCAATAGAAACTGTCTGCAAACTTCTGTAAATCTTTTTAGCTCTAGAGAAAAGTAAAAATAAACACAATTAACATTTTTATGTATTTGTAGAATGGATGTAACACTTCGTTTAATAGGCATTTGACAATAACACCTTTGAAAAATTCTTTTGTTGC
>NW_011113706.1:2503-3326 GCF_000146605.3 Meleagris gallopavo
TTTACTTAGGCAAGAATGCAGTTTTGTTGTACAAGTTTTACCAGCAATGCTTTAAGTGTAATTTTAATGGTTACTCTGTTGATACACTCAATTTTTGAGAGCAGAACATGAAGTCTTTTCAGTTTAAAGGATGAACATGCTCTTTCAGAAAGATCAAAGGGCTACAAGCAGTCTTTGAAGGCAAATTTCATCCCTTGTGTACTTTTCTTGTACTGGAGCACTACTTAACTGTGTATGGGAACTGTCAGGTCACAGCCTGGAACAGGGAGCGAGCAATTGAGCATTTGGTGAAGAGGTGTGGCTAGCCCTGGGAGCACAGATGCAAGCAATTCACCTGTGCAACCTCCTTAACCCCATTAAGGGCTGGTAGCCAAGGGGGAAACATCTATATTCAGAGATTGTTTCTTTCTAGGAGTCTTCAGCAAGCCCTTGCCTTTTCAACAGGGTACGCTACTCTTTTCTTATCACTGGCTTATGATAATTACCTTCATGGGTTATCCTAAAACTGGTTGGAGGCAATTTCATATCTCTCTGTGCCCAGTACAACCAGTAATAAATTTTCCACAGAAGAATTCCTCTAATATTTTAAGGAATCAGGTGAAAATGGTATGAAACAATATTTGCGTCTCATCTCCAAAACTCCAACTGCCTCCAAGTTCAAGCAGGAAGTTCATAACTTGTTCTTAGGTATTTGTGAAACCATGCCATAATCTGAGGTGTAACACCAATAAACAAGAGGTGCTCTTGAGTGAGAATTTTTTCTCTTTGCTAAAAAGAGAAAAAATACCTGTGAGTTAGATGAAAAGTAAGGGAGAAAAAGAAT
>NW_011113707.1:0-470 GCF_000146605.3 Meleagris gallopavo
TTGCTCTTGAAACACCTTGAACAAGGAATTCTCTACCCATTCCTCACCACTGAGCTGGGTCCTTCTGTGAAGCAGGACATCAGCATCCTCCTCTGAAGGCAGGTACCGTCTGGAATGTTGCCTTGCTCTGGCTCAGGACTGAAAGCATTTCCACTGTTATGCCAGTTTTTTAAGAAAAACCAAACACACAAATAAGTTCCTTACATTTGTTCACAATGATTCAATAATATCTTTCTGTGAGAGTTCCTTTTATTGCAGGTTTCTTATGAGAATGCTTTGTTATCTACCTTCATGCAATTGTTATTTTATAAAGTTACTGGTCAAAACACTGGTCCTAAGATCACAGCATCACAGATAAATGAATTTTCCTGCTGAAAGAGTAGCAGAGGACTTTAAGGGCATCCAGAGTTATTTGCTGCTCAGGAGATTCAATCTGAATAGTTTCAGGACAGTCCCAACCTAAATCACAA
>NW_011113708.1:0-445 GCF_000146605.3 Meleagris gallopavo
AAATGTTTGAACCTGAAGGAAATACTGAATCCAAAACAACAGTTGGAAAGAGATTCTTGGAGAAATGCAAGAGAATAGCAGCCTTGGAAAAGCTACAGCCTAAATTAACCAAAATAAAAGTCCAGGCAAATCTTGTGGCAAGAATTTGGGGGAAAAGGGTGCTGTTATCAGCTTCAGCAGCTGTGTTGAGAGCCAGTACAAATTTCAACAGGCATCTCCATTGCAGGTATTGTTGTCATGCTCCTACAGCACTGGGTAGCTCAGGACTTTGGATGCACTGCTCTAGAAGGGAAGGACATAACATGTATTTGCTAGAACAGAGTAGTAGATTAAGGTTCTGCTCCCATTTTGTTAACTCTATTGTTGTAGAGCCCACTACTCACCCTTCAACATTTTACTAAAGAGAAGGAAATCTGACACTGTTCACTTTTGAGATTCAGCTCCC
>NW_011113709.1:0-482 GCF_000146605.3 Meleagris gallopavo
CTACGAGAGAGAGAAGGCTTTTAGTAGACTGCTAACCAGTGACCACAACAAGAACTAACAGAAGAGAAGAGATGTTTCCTTGGGCATTCAGGTGAAAATCATTCCTGACTGCTTTTTCATTCACCAGGAAAATCCGTTTCTCATAATTTGAAGCTGATAGACTTTGGGCTCTGTGCAAAGCCGAAGGTAAGAGTATCTTAAATCAAATATAACGTGCCCCCAAGTAATGCATGTTTGACCACAGTGTGCAACAGGGACTTGCCCAAACACCCTAAACTCAAGCTGTTTCTGTGGTCGAGATGCAATTGCATCTTGCTTGGAAGGGCCTTAGCTGTCTGAGAGTGAACAGAACAGAGAGTAGACAGTGCTTGCACAGACAGTTCATCTTAGTAGGTGATCAGCTAAGGAAAATAATGCATCATGCCAAGGCTACATAAGATAAGTGAGCAGCTTGGGATCTGTACACTGATACGATAGTCATC
>NW_011113710.1:0-613 GCF_000146605.3 Meleagris gallopavo
TCTAGTCAGCTCATTCTTGACCATCAGGACGTCTTCCTTTCTCCAGACTCATTCTCTTACCTTCAGAGTCTGGGTTTCTGCAGGGCAGTCTTATCAGTAAAGAGTGAAGCAAAAGCAGCGTTCAGTAACTGCACCTTCTCAATGTCCTTTATTGCCAGGACACCCTCTGCATTCAGCAGTGGGACCTCATTTTCCCTCATCTTCCTTTTGCTACTGATTTCCTGAAAGATGCCTTTCTTGTTGTCCTTGGCCTCCCTCACCAGATTGAATTCCAAGAGTGTCCTAGCCTTCCCTGTTGTAATCCCGCATGCCCTGACAACATTTCTAGATTTCTACCAAGTGGACAGACCCTTTTTTCACATTTTCACAGGCTTTCCTTTTTCCCTTTGAGATTTCCCATGAGCTCCTTGCTCATCCTTGTAGTTTTCCTGCCACCTGCGCTTGATTTCTTCCCATCAGGATTCGCGAATTGTGAGCTTGGAGGAAGTGGTGCTTGATGTCTACCAGCTCTATGGGACCCCTTGCGTTCCAGTGCTGTAACTCATGGGCTATTAGGCCCTTGAATGGTCAAAGTTGGATCTCCTGAAGTCCAGGACTGCTGTGCTAATGATTG
>NW_011113711.1:0-455 GCF_000146605.3 Meleagris gallopavo
TGATACGAGAGAATGATGTAGCTGTTCCCTTTCAGCTGTTTTATTTTTTATAGAAGTGGGAAACAGTTTAAGTGTCCATACGAATGGCTTGCAATTTATTAAAGGAAAAGGCCAAATAGTCTTTAAAGCATACGTAAAATAAACTGCTATTCTGAATTCCCAGTGTAATTGTGTGGGAATTAAAAGCAGCCGATGTCTGCAGAAGAGCTTTGAAGGGTGACTGTACCTTGCCCTACATCTTCAGATCCCATCTTATTAAGAAAAAAATATTGCTGAACAGTAAGACTAGGTACAAAAAACAGTATCAAATTCCCTTTATGTTATTATTATTATGTTCATCTATTTCTGATTTTAGTAATTTCTGATGCTGTCTGAAAAAAGCTTTCATACCATTATGTAGTAATGGGTAGAAATATATAATTCTATTTGGAAAGGCACAGCAAGGTAAGTACTTT
>NW_011113712.1:0-450 GCF_000146605.3 Meleagris gallopavo
ATTGTACAAACACTTAAAACAATTTTTATTCCCAGTCTGGTGAGAGCCAATATTATGCTCATATTATTAAGTGTTACAAGATATATGGAAACCAGGCTAGTAGAAATAGTGGAGATATTAACAACAATTGGGAAGAAGAGAACTTTCTAAGCCTTCCAACATCTTTTGTGCAGGGATGAACAGGTCAGCCCCTAGTTTGAATTCTTTTTCAACAAAACTCGGCAGGATATATTTACTCATGCTTGTTCCCTCTACTTTTCCCATTTTTCTTTTGTTACTACCTACACAGGTCACGCAAACTGTGTCTTGTCACATACTTCTCACCTTCCTTTTTTATTGCCTTTCTTTCCACCTTGCTTACTGCCACTGATTAATACTTGTCTACAGGCTGTATTGATAGAGATCCCCCAAAACTGATCTGTGCTGACTGTAGCCAACAAACCATAACAC
>NW_011113713.1:0-635 GCF_000146605.3 Meleagris gallopavo
AAAAAGGCTCAAAAGATCTGTGAGTCATGGACCTCAACAGCCTGGGGGATGCTGGATACATCAGCTGGCAGGAGGACTGGTTGCAGCAGGACCTGGCCCTCCAGATGTGCTCGTGTCCCTTTGCAGAGCTGCTGAAGAGCTTTGATCAAATCTGAGAGGGAAGGGCTGGCCCTCGTCTAGCTAGCAGCTTGGTGGCACAGGGTTTGCGTTGCTGTGGCAGAGAGGCAGAGCAACTAACTGGAGGAAACCCAAGCAGAAGGGCCATGTAACTGTGTATCAGTGGCAGAGCAGGGAGTGAAATTATTTACTGATCATCTGCATTTGGGGTAACACACATCTCCCCTCCTTGGCCGCAGTGATCCGATACAACAGCGACCTGGTGCAGAAGTACCACCCCTGCTTCTGGATTGATGGCCAGTACCTGTGCTGCTCCCAGACAGCCAAGAATGCCATGGGCTGCAAGATCTTGGAGAGCAGGAATGGCAGTAAGACACTGGGCACCCTGTCCTTGCCTGTCGCCAGCTCTGGTGATCACCTCCCACCTGCCCACAGCAGCTAGGGATCTGTTCTCACCTTTGTTTTTGTATTGGGAAGGTTTAAAAGCTGGGCGGTCACATCGCAAAACAAAGAAGCCT
>NW_011113714.1:0-609 GCF_000146605.3 Meleagris gallopavo
CACATAGGGAAACACTTATCTCATGTTTTTTCATCTAGTTCCAAGTTTGTTTTTTTTCCAAAATGAACAGAGGAGCTTCATCTACTGTAAACTGCACACCAATGTGATTTAAAAAAAAGACTTAAAATTCTTTTGTTTTTTTTTAATTACCTTTTACATGAGACTTGACTTACTTATCTGACATAGCAATTTGTTCCAACATTGCAGAGCCTGTGTTTGTCTTCCAGTTTCCAGATATGGAAGTCCTCCTGAAAGGGGAAAAACATTACAAAGAGAGCCAGTGGTTTTATATTTTTCCTACCTCCTAAATTATTCTGTTTTTCACAAGGATACTAAGGCAGCATTTACATGTTTTTGTATTTGGCAGCTTACAATATAATATCTAAAACATGATGAATTTTAACAGAGTTCACAATGTTATGATGCATGACAATGAAATTTTTGTTCCCCATTAGTTCACTTAAGAAAAATTTTAAACTATGATTAAGTGCAAGTGTTAACAGTAAGATTTTATCAGTTGTAAATTGATTGAATAACCTGTAACATGCCAATAACACAAACGTCAAGGAACTGAAGCTTCAACTTCTCATTTCCGATCCATACCAATGC
>NW_011113715.1:0-572 GCF_000146605.3 Meleagris gallopavo
TGATCCGTTTAACAAGGTGATGAACTACCAATATTTAGAATATTTACTAAGTTCGAAGCAGATTATGTGTTTGGCAAGACTCAAAGAAACACTGATAATCCCATCTAAATTTTGATCTCTTACCTTGAGGTTGAATTAAAAAAAACAAAAAAGAATTTTACTTATATACGCAGTAAAGCCCATTCTACTTTTAGAGGCAAAACCAAATCAGAGCTGATGCTAACATTTAGGAAATGAAAAAAAACCTTCAACATTCAAAGGAAAACATTCCTTCTGAGAGCAGCAAATACCATTTCTGATATACCTCAATAGTATGGCCTCATATGTCAGCTTTTGCCTATTTGGCATATGCATCACATAGTTACACTAATGATCTAGATGCTAGAACAGAGTACAGCCTCAGCAAGATTACAGATGATACAAAGCTGAGTGCTGCTGTGGATATACCAGTGGATCACGCTGCCACTCAGAGTGACTGGGACAGTCTGGAGAAAAGGGCTGACAGGGACCTCATGAAACCCAAGCACAGAAAAGTCCTGCCCCTGAGAATGAATAACCCAAGGCACACAGGG
>NW_011113716.1:0-378 GCF_000146605.3 Meleagris gallopavo
TCAGCCTTTCCGTTCAGGGGAGGTGTTTCAGCCCTCTGATCATCTTTGTGGCCCTCCTCTGGACCTGCTTGAACAACTCCATGTCCTTGTGTTGAGGGCTCCAGAACTGGACGCAGTGCTCCAGATGGTGTGTCAATGAGAGCAGAGTAGGGGGCAGCATCACCTCCCTCGAACTGCTGGTCGTGCTTCTGTGCTTTAAGGCTTATGCTTTCAGATCTGAGATGCTTTACTGTAATTCACAGCTTTCACATAAAGGAAAATGTGGAATGCAACTTTTTGACATAGTACATCCCTCAGTGTCTGTCCTGAGACCAGTGGCAGAAGAAGAAAGCAGTTCTGGTCCTCATCCCTTCCAAGCCTGTAGCACTGAACTGCGCC
>NW_011113717.1:0-690 GCF_000146605.3 Meleagris gallopavo
CAACTTGAGTGTATGGACAAGTGTGACATCTTTTTGATGGAGTCCTGTGAAAAGAGTCCTTGAGAGCTGACCTTAAGCCTGCGGGCATCATCCAGGAGTTGGGGTAGGGGATGAGGCAAGGAAAGTTGGGCTAAGAGGGTGAGGCCTAGGAACAGGAAGCTCTTTGTTCGATGTTAACTGCTGCCATTCTCATTTTGGATTAGGAATCTATGTGGGTTATTTACTGAGGAAGAAACTGGTTGTACAGCCCTGTCGCGCGTGCTCAGATGAGCCAAGTTGTCAAGGCCTGGCTGTTGGTTGGTGAGTTGTGCCCAAGGTCAGAGAGTTGACTCTTCTGGGCTTTGAGACATGTCTTCTAGTTGCACGCTGTGTTCTTCCTCTTGAGCTCTTGTGCTCCTGCCCTAAGTGAGGATGCAAGCAGGACTGCGAAAGGAAGGGTTGAGATTGGAAGTGCAATGCAAAGGACTGGAGCCAGCAGGAGCAGGGAAGTGATCATCCCCCTGTACTGAGCACTGGTGAGTCCTCACCTTGAGTACTGTGTTCACTTCTGGGTCCCTCAGTACAAGGAGGACATTGAAACCGTGAAATGTGTCCAGAGAGGAGCAGTGAAACTCTTCTGTGTGAGGGGTCTAGAGCACCAGTCTCATGGGGAGCGGCTGAGGGAACTGGGATTATTTAGCCTGGAGGAGA
>NW_011113718.1:0-335 GCF_000146605.3 Meleagris gallopavo
AAAAAGAAAGGTGCATATCCATCTCCCAAGATCTAGGTTCACAGGAATAACTCCATAAGGGAGGGATCTCCACAGTTCTCATACAGATTCCATATACTTGCTATTTCAAAAAAAAGTCCTTATATAATCTGTATACATAGTAGGTGACACATACTTTCATCTTGTCTTTTCTATATGCTCTGCAAGTAAGTACGGAAAAACCAAAGAGCCACACTTCAATACCTTGTAAGACTGGAAAGCAATGTTTGTAACCCATGTCCATTGCTTCTTTTCCCACCCTTTTTGTCCCTCATATCATTTCCTCATTCAGTCTCTACCTGCTGCAATGTCCCTGA
>NW_011113719.1:0-322 GCF_000146605.3 Meleagris gallopavo
TATGTGAGATGTTACACGTTTAACGTTGCCATTGCAAAGTAGGGAATTAGACTATCTGTGTTAAACTGATGGTTAAAAGAATATGTTTTGGAGGTAAAAAAAAACAAACAAACAAACAAAAAAACATTCTTAAATCCAGCTGAAATAAATTTTGTTTAGTTGTTACTTGATCTTTTTATTCTTTAGCTGTTTTTTGAGGTCCTAGCTGAAATCAGGGTCTTACTTTAATAGATAACTGAATTTACATGTAACAAGAGATGGGATGTGCACAGTAGAATTTGCAATGGGCTTTAGAGAAAATTTACAAAAGGTCAGAGAAAGG
>NW_011113720.1:0-377 GCF_000146605.3 Meleagris gallopavo
TGGCAGCTGTGTTATATTAAAGAAAACCTTAAAAAACAGTAAAGTTGCATCTCGGATCTCTCAGATAAAAATTTCTAGTCTGTGCATGTTGGCTTAAAACTCAAAGGCAGTGCTGTCATGACTTCTGCTAGGCAACTTCAGTAGTAGTTTACAGCTGTGAAAATAAAATAAGTGGTCTGGGCTGTGCAGCATAATTGATGCTATTTTTTGTGGTCTTGAAGTGTAAGAATTTTTTTTTTTGAGTGATTTGTTCAATTTTGCTGTTGCCACCTGCTGTGCAAGTGCTGTAATCCAAATGCAGTGATCCTGATTTGTTCTGTGAATGACAATGAAAGGAAATGAATGTAAGGAGCTTAGTGTAGATAAAGGAGAAGGGG
>NW_011113721.1:0-414 GCF_000146605.3 Meleagris gallopavo
GAGGGCATGCACCCGTCCTCCTGTCCTTGCCCTTCAGCACCGGAGAATGTGGAGGAAGACTGGGAATGTGACTCTGAGGAAGATGCTGAAGCAGAGGCAGTCGGCATCACATCCAGCACCTCTGATGAGTCATCTGGTGAAGTGGAGGCCACGTCTTCAGCTTCATCTGTGGCTGCAGATCCCATGACTGAGGAGCATGCGTCAGCTTGTGAGGAAGCAGAAGATGTGGGCCCTCAGCATGAGGTGAGCCAGCTGTGCGTGGTCAGCAGCAGGCATGAATTGGAGGCAGAGGCAGAAGCGGTGCCTGGAGTGTGCGCTGTGGGGAGATTCCTGGTGCTGTCTCCTTTCCAGCCAGCTCCACGCATTAGGGTGGACAGCCCCTCTGTTACCCCTGCCTTGCCTTCAAGCAAAGGG
>NW_011113722.1:0-365 GCF_000146605.3 Meleagris gallopavo
TTTCCCCAATTGGGACTGTGGGGGTTGTGGGAAGTCTTGGCAGGAAGATAACAGACCTCTGCCAGAACTGCTAGCTGATGCCTGCTCAAGTGCCATGTCCTCTGAGAAGTGAGACAGCATCTCTTCACTAGATCACAGTGGCTGTTTTGAGACAGTGGGTAAACTCTGCTGTGTTCTGTGAATTATTTGCTGTTGTGGCCAAAACCCAGAGGTGGAGGGTCAAGGAGAGCTCTGCATCTGGGTTACACCGATGAAAGATTTTAACCCATCTTTCAGTCATCTTTGTGTCGCTTCTCTGATCCTTGATGAAGCTTCTGCTCGCCACCAGCATTATGGTCTATGGGAGAAAATGTCATAGTCTCTTT
>NW_011113723.1:0-521 GCF_000146605.3 Meleagris gallopavo
AGAAATGCTTCAAAATTGGAAAAGCAACCCTAAGACTAGGGACAAGGACAGGAAGGAGATGTTTAAATACTGTACCCAAATTTGGCCTAGAGAGCCTTTACAAGGAAAATCAGTATTTTGGCCAAAATACGGATCTGACGAAGATGGGGTCTGTCAGATTTTGACTACATATGTAAAGAATAAAATCCCCTTGTCGGAGGAAGAGATAGAGTATGCTGCTTGCTGGTCACGAGGGGTCAGCCTATTACTAGCAAAGAAAGATTCGGATCAGGAGGAGGAGGAATTAGAAAAGAGAGTTAATCGGTGGGATCCCCTGGAGAATCTACCTCCTCCATATAACCCTCCTGTAGTGCAGGAGGCTTCAGGTACTTCTCCAGAAGGACAAGAGAAAACACGTAGGGAGATTTCACAGGAAGGAGGACACACTAGGCTTAGAAGGGAATTAGAACAATGTAAGAGGGATATCGAAAAACTCTCCTTTCCCTGACACTAACTGCACACACACCTCCATGCACCCCCTA
>NW_011113724.1:0-654 GCF_000146605.3 Meleagris gallopavo
AAAGGGGCAGCTATGTAATGTTCTTTGGTTATTTAATTTTAATAGTGTGGGAATCAAATGTTGTTTCTGCATTAGAATTGGATAATATATATATTTTTATTTTCATGATCTCCACTGTCATAGTTCTTTCTGGGAGTCTTTCTGCTTAACTTGGGGAAGATCTCTGATAGTTTACATCACTTATCGTCTAGATAACCCTTCCCAGGGACGCACGCTCTGTATATAGGTGTATATAGGTGTATATATGTATATTTTGTCATACACACTGCAAGAATATCCTGCACCAGATCAAACTCTAGAACAAGTCATGGCATGCCCGAGGAAGTGCCTGAAGAGACATCTGAAGGCCTGGCATCATCCCCCGCCCCCGTGATCCTTGTTTAACGAAGACTTGGAAGCAAATCACCATATCAATACAAGAAAGAGCACTGAGACATCTTGGAAACAAAAGAATGGCGACTGACTGGCACCAGATAACAAAACAAATTAACAAGTAAATAACAAATGTAAATCCTCTGATAAGATTGTGAACCTGGAGTACCCAGCCAGTGGGGAAACAGGGGAGAGGGGGAGGCGAAGGGGGAGAAAACAGGGTATAAAGGCTGGCATGTTGTGTCCATAGGGGCGCTCCTGCTTGCGGGACGCCCGCCATTG
>NW_011113725.1:0-1602 GCF_000146605.3 Meleagris gallopavo
TGAGGTTGGAATGCAACAGGCAGATGTCACGATACTCTCCTCTATCCTCCTTATCTTCTAACACCCCGGAGCATATGATTAAAAGTCAGGTTGCCAAGCTTATCTCTATCCAGGGACGAGCAGATGTCCAGAGCTAATGGCTGAGTGCTGAGTGAGCATAATAGGCTTTCTCCTGCTGAGCATATATCTATGAATAAAGTTCATGTGGAGGACAAGAAAGGAAGAGCACTGGATGAAAGACAAGGCTGTCGGTTGGGCTCTCATGGTGCCAAAAGGACTCCAGACAGTAGAAGAGACCATGGAATAGAAGACTGGAAACCTCATAAATCACTCCCTGAGATAGGCGTGTATATGTTAATTGTCTCGTGCGTAATTGATGAGTATGTACTATCTGTGGAAACATAATGGACTCTGAATCACGTAATCTTTGAAGTGCTTATGGTGGAAATATCCCAGTGCTTCTGGTGCTGCTAATAGAGAATACCTGACTTAATGGTAACAATACTTTGCTGTTAAGTTCCTACACATGGATTTTTTCTATTCAGGTGGCAGCCCAGATGGGACAGTCTGTGTTCAGTTGTGGGACCCGCTGAGAACAGGACTCCCTGGGCACCCCCGGGGCATTCTTCAGAGGGGCTCTTCACCTCAACTGGATCACTGTGGAACAGACACCTGAAATTAATAAATAAATAAACAAAATAAAATAAGAGGCATTCTTTACTTGTAAGTTTTGGGGACTGGTCCGTTGAGGAGGCTACCCATAAGTCAGCTGAGATCACAGGGCAGGCCTGGTTTGGGAGTAATTGCAATTGAGTAAATTGCAGGCAGGTGTTGCTGGGTTGGGGAAGCCACCTGTAAGTCATTGGAGATCGCAGGGTTGGCATTTATTGGGCCTGAGCACCTAGGTATATGTTTGGGAAATACCTGATGGCAGGTTTGTGTCCTACCAGGCACGTGTAGGTTTTGAGAGTAAGGCTCTGAAACTTGGCTTTGATAATGTGTTTTGTTTATTGCCTAAGGAAACCAGGAACATAAAACTGGACGGTTCTTGTAATGGAGTGTCTTAACTGTTAGAGTAAGTGGTATGTGTTCATGTATTGTTTGACTTGTGGTTTTGTAGGGACTGGGGCAAGATGGTGTGTGGAGTGAAGTTAAACTGATGGTGTGTGGATGTTAAGTGTAATGGATGGTATGTGGAAGTTCACGTAAGTGTAACTGATGGTATATGGAAGAGTAATTGATGGTATCTGGAAGTGTAATTGATGTTGTTCGTGGCATCTTGGTTACTGTGAACTTTGTAGTGGTGTGTTGTAATTGAAAAAAAGTCAAGACAAAAGAGTTAAGGAAGAATGGGGAGCTGGAGAACTAGAATTGACGAAAACTACCTGTGGAAACCTGAGATCAGTGGAAAAACAAATTTGTTAATGATGCTCCCATCTTGCTGGGGATATTGGTTATGGCTCTCCCTGAAGGAATTTGATGTACAACCATGGCTTGAAGGAGATGGAAGACTCCATTACCTATCAATTTGAGGAGGGACGGTTGTCCAAAAGGGCAGCAAGTAACTCCAAAGAAATGCTAAAGAAGACACCTCTGGAATGT
>NW_011113726.1:0-484 GCF_000146605.3 Meleagris gallopavo
CAACAAAGTCTGGTGTTATGCTACCTAGAATACTGCAAGATTTCTTTGTACCTTCAAATATAATATTATCGTATCTATCAAAATGTAAATATTTTTATAGGCACTTCATTTTGAACAGAAATCCTTCTGCATGTGACTGCATGTATGTCACAGTATGAATTGTCATCTCCCATCCATAGCCTTATGAAACACCTGCAGCTAACATCAGAATTCATCAGCTCAACTCAAGACTGCCAAGACTCAATGATGGAGAAAGACCACAGCAAAAGCCTTGATGGACTCCAAAATCCCTTTCTAGCACATTGGCTCCCTGGAAAATAATGTTCAGGTGTTGAAAATGAATGACTCTAAGTTTTAATTGAGTCAAAAGACCAATGGCTTCAGGGTAAGACTATCTGAAAGATAACCAGATCCTGTCATCTTACATGTCTACCCACCTGCCACTCATGCTTTATTGCAACATAAATAATTCTATTTTCAAAGG
>NW_011113727.1:0-449 GCF_000146605.3 Meleagris gallopavo
TAGAGCAGGCTTAGGAAAATAGCTAATAGAAATAATTTTGGAAAGGGCAAGGACCAATATTTAAAAGAATCTAAAAACTAAACCTAGAGGAGCCTAATTTTAAGGCATTAATTTCTCATTGTTTTTTCTCTTCCTCTACTTGTAAACAGATTTTTTAATCATGGAGAGTAAATTTATTTGAATCACTAAAAAAAGTATTGCACAGCTGTTCATTCTGCAATTGATTCTCAGACTGATGCTGTCTTGTTGACAACTCCACAGAACGTAAAATATTCAAAGGACTGATTTTGTCCCCAGATATATATAGCTAAAAGAAAAGAAGAAAAAGATAGCTGCTCTCTTTGTTCATTACTAGAACATATTAAAATATTAAAATGAATGGATATTTGGATTTAACATTCCATCAACAAACGTGAGAGCTGCCTAAAGATTCTAAGCAAACTATATTT
>NW_011113728.1:0-514 GCF_000146605.3 Meleagris gallopavo
TTGGCCGTGAGCCAGCAGTGTGCCCTCGTGGCCAAGAAGGCCAATGGCATTCTGGGGTGCATTAAGAAGAGCGTGTCCAGCAGGTCGAGGGAGGTGATCCTCCCCCTCTACTCTGCCCTGGTAAGGCCTCATCTGGAGTACTGTGTGCAGTTCTGGGCTCCCCAGTTCAAAAAAGACAGGGATCTCTTGGAAAGAGTCCAGCAGAGGGCCACAAAGATGGTGAAGGGCCTGGAGCATCTCCCCTGTGAAGAAAGGCTAAGTGAACTGGGTCTGTTTAGCCTTGAGAAAAGAAGACTGAGAGGGGACCTGATCCAGGTTTATAAATATCTGAGGTGTGGCGGCCATAGCGGTGAGGCCAGTCTCTTTTCAGTGGTACAGTGGAGACAGGACGAGGGGAAACGGACATAAGCTGCAGCACAGGAAGTTTCGCACGAATGTGCGTAAGAACTTCTTCACGGTGAAGTGACGGAGCACTGGAACAGGCTGCCCAGGGAGGTTGTGGAGTCTCCTTCTC
>NW_011113729.1:0-467 GCF_000146605.3 Meleagris gallopavo
AGCTCGACCTGAGCGGCAACGACCTCTCCTCCTCCCTCCTCCCTCCCTTCCTCCATCTCCTGCCGGCCGTCTCCTCCTCCCTCCGCCATTTGGACCTGGCCGAATGTCACCTTGGGGACGCCCACCTCCCCGTCCTGCTGCCTCCTCTCAGGCTCTGCGTCCTCCTCTCCTACCTCGGCCTCTTTGGCAACCGCTTGTCCTCCGTGGGCTGAAGGTTCTGCTGGAGGGGACCCACCCCCTGTCCTCCCTTCGCCTCGTCGTCCACCCCTACCCCACGGATTGCTGTGACAGCCCTGACGGTGACGGTGACGGTGACGTCCCCGAGGGCTGCGTGGCTGCGCTGCAGGAGGAGCTGCAGGGGATGCTGCGCAGTGCTGGGAGGGAGGAGGGAGGTGTGGACCAGCAGTCTGCAGCATCACGGGGGATCCGACTTCTTTGCGCTGTGAGAGGGGACAGCTGGGAGGTGT
>NW_011113730.1:0-310 GCF_000146605.3 Meleagris gallopavo
CATTGCTATAAAAGCATGTAAGATAACAAAAAGTCTATTTTCTACACGGTGCCTGCAATGTTCCTTGTTTTTAAATAGCGGTGTCTATTTGATATGACTGTCGGGTCTGAGGCCTCATCAAAGTCATGGTAAACTGAAAAATTACTGCTAGGTTTTGAGACTGCTCCCATCTTTTTCTCCTTTCAAGGCTTTTTTTTTTCCCCTAGCTTGTAGGCTGTCACATCTCACATAAAGTGCTTAATGGTTCCCGCTGAGGAATTTTTTGTTTTATTTTTTTCTTTGAACGATTGCATTTATTCTTTTTTTTTTT
>NW_011113731.1:0-547 GCF_000146605.3 Meleagris gallopavo
TTTTAACATATAAATCATATTAAGTTATAAGAATCTGAGTGTGTTAGCATGAAGCTGGATTGAAGTTTAAGGTCTCAATTTAATTCCCCTCAAATACATGAACATGAATGTTTGAAATTAAAAAAATAAAAAATAAAAAATAAAAAAAGTTGGACTCCAGCTACTTCAGCTACTTTTGTAGAGGCATTCAGTTCTGCGTCGTATTTCAAAGCTTTAGGGTGTTAACTCAGATGTCATAAGTCATCTTAATTAGAAGTAGGTGCCTATTTTGGAAAAACTGATTCAGACCCTCTGTTCCTTATGTAAAAAGTCGTCTAAGTATTCACCATTATTTTCAAGATGAATTGTCTTTTCATTACTATCTTCATTATTTTGTCAAGCTCGGGCTTGAGATGCACATTTATGAATTTACATTTTTTTTTAATGTCTTTCTTTTCAGTTTTTCTTCTACATAAAATGTGTGGAAACAAAAGGCTTAGTGGGCTCTGCACTGAGCAGGAAGTTAGTACTGACAATAGCTGGGATTTTGCATCCCTTCAAATACACT
>NW_011113732.1:0-494 GCF_000146605.3 Meleagris gallopavo
AATGTCATGGATATAATTGTCCTTGGTTAGGTCAGGAATCTGCTCAGAGTCAAACTCATGGTTGCAGAGGACACAAAAATGGGCACAAAAAAGAGGAAAAAAAATAATAAAAATTACAGCCAAGAAAAGCAAGAGGTTCCTGATGTACACGAAAAATAAATACTTAGTCACCAACACCACACGGGCCATGCTGGACTGGATGCTTCCAAAATAGACCTTTTCTTCACGGTAAAGCATTCTCAGTTAGCTTTACAACTGACTGCCTGGTCTACAACCACTTGCAGAGCCCCCAGAGCATGCTTTCCAGGAGCACAGAGCTGCCTGGAGGAAAAATCCCTGCAGGTCAGAACAAAAACTGCTTCCCTTTGCATTTCAAAGGCCTGGAAACTGAAATGAGAAAGCAATGCTGAGCAGCAGTGCCGCTGGCAGCTGCTGTCCATGGAAACTTTAGCACGCAGAAATTCCTTGGGTCCACTGGTGAGCTGAGCATGCCT
>NW_011113733.1:0-545 GCF_000146605.3 Meleagris gallopavo
AGTGCACAGGGCCACCAACAGCTCCATCCCATTGCCCAGGGCCTGCTCCAGCCTCGCCTTGAAAGTCTCCGGGGACGGGGCATCCGCCTCCACACTAGATAACACGTTCCAGTGCCTCACCACCTTCCCTGGAGAAGACTTTTTCCTTACATCCGAACGAAATCCACTCTCCCTGAGTTTGAAGCCGTTTCCCTTTGTTCTATCGCCATGGACTCTGCTCTAGAGTCTGCCCTATTCTTTCCTGTCTCTGCCCTCTGGATACTGAAGGCTGCTATCAGGTCACCTCGCAGCCTCCTCCTCTCCAGGCTGCACAGCCCCAGCTCTCTCAGCCTGTCCTTGCAGGAGAGGTGTTCCCTTCCTGGGGTCATTTTTGTGGCCCTCCTCTGGACGCGCTCCAACAGCTCCACGTCTCTCCTGTGCTGAGGACTCCGCACCTGGACACAGTGCTCCAGGGGAGGCCTCACCCGCGCAGAGTAGAGGGGCGGGATCACCTCTCTTGCCCTGCTGGCCGTGCTGCTTTGGATGCAGCCCAGGATACGGCTGGC
>NW_011113734.1:0-528 GCF_000146605.3 Meleagris gallopavo
AAGACAAGAAAGACTATTTTAAGTGTGATGCGAGTTTATCACAAAGAGCCAAAGATGTATAATAAAACGGGACACAGATCTTTGCAAGCTCCTTTCCTCACGTATTCTCTCATATTCATTTTATGTCATACCCATTTCATCCAGTAGAATATGCAGACGTAAAGGAGACGGGATCCCAAGTCAACATTTCAATTCAAACATCTGCAAACCTGCAGCAAGACGCAGCATTAACAGATAAACCTCCTACTGAAGTCTTGCCTTCCCCTTTCACCAGATCAGAAATTCTCCTTCTTCCAGTCCTTCTGATAGGGGTGGAAATTGTGGCAACAACCAAGGAAGGTTTCATCCTACTGCACCATTCCTGGACTGTTGAACTGCCCCAGTTTCCAGTGGGACTGAACGTACAACATCACTCCGGTAAGCGCGAGTTGAATTTTAAAAGTAAGTTGTACAGCACAACTGTCGACGTGCAGAAAGACAAACTTCTATCAGGTCTGTTAGGTTAGCAAAGCTAGCAGAAGTACTCCG
>NW_011113735.1:0-886 GCF_000146605.3 Meleagris gallopavo
GTAGCTCATGGCAATACCATTCCCGTAGTGCAACAAAGGAGATACCTGAGAAAACAGGAGAGTCTTGAGTGCAAAGAGGGACTGATGGCAGTGCTCTATGGAAGGAATAGAGAGGCCGACAGCGGCCGTTGGTGGCTGTGCAGCGCTATGAGTCTGTGTCTAAATGGTGGTACTTAAAGCTGTGTGAAGTCCCTGGAGAGGCCGAACAGTGTGAAGGTGCTTCAACTCATAGCTGTGCATCCCAGGAGTGAAGTGTGTTCATCAGCTTTCGCACCTGGTAGCGTTCTGTTTCCTCGTGCAGCTTTGCTCTGAGCAATGTAGAGCTGCCAGGCAGACCTGGGTCCATTTGCTGCTATCAGCAGGAATGAGAGCAGTAACGCTTTCTGTAAGTGCAGTGCAGTTGAAGAAGGAGCTAGTTTGGGCTGTAAAAATAGTGCATTGGAGGGATTTTTGATGGAGTTGGGCTAACAGGAGAAGGCTTCTATTGGTGACCGGTTTCTGTGACATGGAAAAATTACACTTTGTTTTAGGGATGGAGCGTGGGATTTGATTGAATCTTACTGAGAAAGGGGGGAAAGGAAAGCCTGTGTGGGTACGAACGCTGTGAGCTGTAGTTTGGGTACCTTCATCTGAATAGGGCTGCATGAAAGAGTGTGTTTGATGGAGGAGAGGAGAGGAAAGTGCACTGCAGTTTGTGTTGGCTGGAGGAAAAGCACAACATTTTAGCAGCAGAAAGGCAAATTTAAGAAACGACGCTTGAAGACGTGAAGGTGGTGGTTGACTGAGCTAAGGTCTTCCTCCAGTCAGATGCTCTTCAAATGTTTCCAGATTTCTCTGTGCAAGAGGCTGATGGCAGAGGCCTTCCACGGAAGCGCAGCCTTGCGGA
>NW_011113736.1:0-570 GCF_000146605.3 Meleagris gallopavo
GAGTTTGTTCATTTGTTTTCCTTCTGTTTCATCCCACTTTCATTAAAAAAAAATTAACTTTTTCAGCTCAAATGATCTTACTTGTTTTCTCACTTGCAACATGCAAAGAATTTGGTGGCCGGTTTTATAAGATTAAAATAGACTTTATGATGGTCATGGAAGAAAAGTGTATGGTTAAGCGGTGTACAAAATAAATCTAAACTATTAACATAACTTTTGTAGAGAAGAAATTGGTCAGTATTTTCCAGAAAAAAAATGTGGTACGGGCCTCTTGGGTCCTTTCTTCTGCCTTTACAGTAACAACATGATCCATTTACAAT
This sequence comes from Meleagris gallopavo, assembly GCF_000146605.3. NCBI lineage: Eukaryota > Metazoa > Chordata > Aves > Galliformes > Phasianidae > Meleagris > Meleagris gallopavo. Next base: position 321 of record NW_011113736.1, read on the forward strand.
TAATACTGTGGTCAGCATATATATTGGGAAAACTGACCCAAAGTCTTAATTTCCAGACACATTAAAAAACTTAGACACCTAGCACTCACTAAATGGCAATATCTCATGTACTGGAAATTCTTTTACTGTGCAAACAATCATTAATGAAGCTAGAAAAAGCAGGAAGTAATCTCTCATTGGAAAGGAATCTTGGATCCATCTTTATTCCTGTTAATTTCTAGCCTTGTAACTATTCTGACTACTTGTCTTT
>NW_011113737.1:0-477 GCF_000146605.3 Meleagris gallopavo
CCGGGCTCTGCGCAGGGTTTGCAACCTGCAGCTGCATCAGGGGACAGCGTGAGGAGAGGCACGAGGCTGCCAACACCAGGCAGCTCCCCAGAGATGTGTGATTCCATCGTGTCAGTGTAGAATTCCGATTCCATCCCGTCAGCGTACAATTCTGATTCCATCCCGTCAACATAGAATTCTGATTCCATCTCGCCAATGTAGAATTCTCATTCCATCCCGTCAACATAGAATTCTGATTAAATGCTATCTTTATTCTAACCTGGCTGAGTGCTGTCTGATCTGTGCGCTCATGCGCGTTTGGTCTCTGAGTGCAACTTCTGGGCTCAGAGCACGGGGCAATGGATCCGTGTGTCTGTGGTGCCAGCAGGTGCAGAGAGCGTGGGCGTGCCAGGCAGAGTGATTTCTGGCTTGCAAGGTGTGAGCTGGCTGAGCCGGTGTGTGTGTGAGGTGGCCTGCGATGAAGGGGGTGAGGGGCTC
>NW_011113738.1:0-626 GCF_000146605.3 Meleagris gallopavo
TAATCACGCTCTTAATATCACAGAGCAAACAAACAAAAAAAAAAAGCCAGTGACTAAAGCTAAGTGTATGAGTCACAAAAAAGCAATATATGGGGAAATTATTTATCTTTATAAATTATTCAGACTTTTGGACGCTTGAAGTTTTAAGGCTAGAAGAACCTTATAAAATGTTATCACCTAATGATAAACGTGCCTAAAAGCTCCCATGCTATGCAAATACCTAAGGATAAAATTCATTCCAAAGGATTGCTTTCCAGTGAGTACTTTTCTAATCTCTTTTCAGAATTATCAAGGATCACTGGAATTATACACTATTGTTTCACCTCCCTGACTGGATGACCACAATAAGATCAAACAGATAGAACAGTGCAGAAAGCAAATATTTATGTCAAATGCATCAGGAAAAAAAAGAAAAAAAAAGAAAAAAAAAACTTTTTTAAGACCTTGCAAACAGCACAACATAAAATTTGTCCAAAATAGTATGCATCAAGCAACAAAAGCTTGAAAAGAATACTGGTTAAAAACAAGCAAACCTACCAACAACCAAAAAACAAAACAAAACAAAAAAAACAACAAAAAACCTACTTAATTTTAAAAACAGCTCACAGTAGAAAGATAAACAAGCT
>NW_011113739.1:0-464 GCF_000146605.3 Meleagris gallopavo
TTCACACTTTTTTGAATTATGTTGAAAGCTTTGTAACATATTGAGATAGTGTTATAAAATGTACGGTTAGAAGAAAATCTTAGTTAAGATACTTGCATTGTGTATCCCTGTACAACACTGTAACAATGATGTAATGCAAGTGGTTCATAACTGAATCATTTGGCCAATCTGCTTTTTAAGGGGTTTGTTACTGTAACATCCATAAAATCTCACAATACGTAGTGCTATCCCAAATTATATTATACATAACCCTTTGCCACAATCCCTTTAAATTATTGGTAAAGTAGGAAAATGTAGAAGAGTATAAATAATGACAAATAAGTGATTCATTTTATGCTTTGCAGCAGTGAGCATATCACAAGGCACCTCAGGGACACGAGCACGCTCCAAAGCACAGGGATCTTGTTCTGTGTCTTTCAGGTAAGGAAAAATCTAGAGTAGTGAAGATAAAGAAACCACCTTTG
>NW_011113740.1:0-395 GCF_000146605.3 Meleagris gallopavo
TTCCTGTAAGTCAGGAACCCCTTCCTTTTCTTGACTGTATTTTGTATTGCTTTTCACTTGTAGTTTTCCTATTTTTCAACCCCTCCTGCCATTGTTGTGTCCTTCTCTCCAGCCGTGGATTCGACTCCGAGCAGATTCCCGCCCCAACCCAGGACAGCTATGGCTGTGACATTTGCAGCGCGAGCTCCCCCTGCAAAATGAACTTCAGGGAGCTCCCAAACCCTCTGCTGACCGTACGAGAAGTGCTGAGTAAGTACAAGGCAATGAAAGCATTTCCCTCTTCCCTGGGCCTCTTGGCGCGGCCTGTCACGTACACATACATCTGCACACCTTTTCTGGTCTTCATTCTGTTTAAGTTTGTTTTTTTTAATAGTAGATCCAAAGGGTGAATCTGT
>NW_011113741.1:0-535 GCF_000146605.3 Meleagris gallopavo
TGGAGGTTAGTGAGAGGGTCTGGGGAATGGGAGACTTCCCGTTAGTCAGGAAAGAGGACGTGCGTGAGCGCCTAGGCAGTACTAAGGTCCACAAGTCCATGGGACCTGATGGGGTGCATCCACGTGTGCTGAGGGAGCTGGCGGAGGTCATTGCCGAACCGCTCTCCATCATTTTTGAGAGGTCCTGGACAACAGGGGAGGTCCCTGAAGACTGGAGGATAGCCAATGTCACTCCGGTCTTCAAAAAGGGCAAGAAGGAAGATCCGGGTAATTATAGGCCTGTCAGCCTCACCTCCGTCCCTGGAAAGGTGATGGAACAGCTTGTGCTGGATACCATCTCCAGACAACTGGGAGAAAAGGAGGTTATCAGGAGTAGTCAGCATGGGTTCACCAAGGGGAGGTCGTGCTCGACCAACTTGGTGGCCTTCTATGATGCTGTCACATGCTGGGTGGATGGGGGAAGAGCGGTAGATGTAATCTACCTTGATTTTAGAAAGGTCGTTTGATACTGTCTCCCACGACATCCTTATAACAA
>NW_011113742.1:0-521 GCF_000146605.3 Meleagris gallopavo
AAGCTGTCAAACATTGTCCCAGTTTTAAAGAAAAGTAAGAAAGACCCCAGCAATTATGGTCCTGTAAGTCTTACTTCAGTGACTGTTAAAATTATGGAGTAATTTATGCTGGGTGATACTGAAAAATACGTGAAGGACAATTCTGTCATTGGTCACAGCTAACATAAGTTCACGAGGGGAAGGTCCCATTTAACTTAATGTGCTTTTGTGAATTGGTCACCCATTTAGTTGACTAATGGAAGTCAGCTGATTTCAGCAGAGCTTTTTGATACAGTTTCTCAGAGAATTCATCAGGACAAAAAGTTCTGCATATGGCTAGACCAAAACAGAACGTGATGTGTGAGCAGTTGGCCGATGGGTTGGGCCAAAGGCTTACAATAAATGGGGTTCCATCAGGCTGGTTGGACGGTCACGAGCAGGGTTCCCCAGGGCTCCATTTGAGGGCCACTTCTCTATATGATTTTCATCAATGATTTGCCATCAGGACTAGAGATGTTTTGAGTACATTTGCTAATGACATC
>NW_011113743.1:0-548 GCF_000146605.3 Meleagris gallopavo
CTCTTTTTTGGCTTTTGATGGAGATCCACTGTTGCTGTTAAAACACATTTTTATTTCTGCAGTCTGAATTAACAGTTCTGAGCTACTGTAAAATACTCTTCTGTAGTTTTTTTGTGTTGTTGTTGTTGGTTTTTTTGCCTGATGATATTTGATAAAGCAAGACATGTTCCCTATCGGTGTGTTATTCTGTTACCTGTAATATGTCATGTACTCTCTATGCATCTAATGCACATATGTTTATATTCATATTCCAAAGCAAACTTCTTTACAGGAAAGTGTATTTTACATGTTCATTTCCATGTATAGACTGATAGTGATATCCCCAGGAGTATGTTTTTCCATTTCCATACATGTGAGAATCTCAGCTCATGTGCTCTGCATGCTCTGAGATCTCTCTGTTGGACTCTTCCTTTTACTACTCTCACAAATATTTCTCTTCCACTACATTTGTAGGCAATTCTTCTTATGTCAGTAATCCTTCTTCTTTTGGTAAAGATGAGTATTTATAGATGAGAAAGTTGATTTCCATTACATTGCTAAAGTGAATC
>NW_011113744.1:0-477 GCF_000146605.3 Meleagris gallopavo
TGGTGTGTTTCACCAGTAGTGATAGTGACAGTGGGTGCAGATATTTGTGAGCACAGCATGCAGGCTCTTGTTCATTGCTGGTAAAAATGCATAGCTAATCATGGTGACTATGTTGAAAAATAGCATTTTTTGCACACCAGCTTAAACTTGTGAAATGGACTGTTGCTGTCTATTTGTTCGGAATGGATTTATTTAGTGTGTCTGGGATGAGCTATTCAGATACTGATGGTGTGTGTTTCCTTTGAGTACCTTGAACCTCACAATCTGTATACCACACCCAGTTTCCAGATTTTAGCTTTTCTCAAAGAGTAGCTCATAGAAGATGAGCCTGGCTGCACTGTAATGTATTGTAATGTACGCTCTAATGTTTTCTGTTTTGACAGCAGGCCAGATGCAGCTACTGTGCTTTATTGGTAGACACTGATGAAGTTCATCTTTGTTTTGTTCTTGTTTGTAGTCAACTGTGGACCCAGTAGC
>NW_011113745.1:0-694 GCF_000146605.3 Meleagris gallopavo
GGATGAGAATCAAGGGGCAGGCTGGTAAGGGTGACACTGTTGTGGGTGTGTACTACAGGCCCCCTGATCAGGATGAGGAGGCTGATGAAGCCTTCCATAAGCAACTGGATGTAGCGTCACGTTTCCAGGCACTGGTGCTTATGGGGGACTTCAATTATCCAGATATTTGCTGGACGACCAACATGGCCAGGCATGCACAATCCAGATGGTTCTTGCAGTGCATTGAAGACAACTTTCTGATGCAGGTGGTGGAGGAACCGACGCAGGGAGGGGTGTTACTGGACCTTATTCTCACCAACAGGGATGGACTTGTTAAGGAAGAACAGGTTGGGGGCAGTTTGGGTTGTAGTAATCATGAGATGGTGGAGTTCAAGATCCTGAGTGGAAGAAGCAAAGCAATAAGTAGGATTGCTACCCTGGACTTTAGGAGAGCCAACTTCGATCTCTTCTGGGACCTACTTGGAGCTATCCTGTGGGCTCGGGTGTTAGAAGGTAAGGGGGCCTCTGAGAGCTGGTCAGCATTTAAACAGCTCTTCTTCCAAGCTCAGGATCGGTGCGTCCTCCTGTGAGCAAGAAATCGGGAAAAGGTGTGTGGATGAGCAAGGAGCTCATGAGCAAGCTCAAAGGAAGAGAAGGTCCATGAAAAGTGGAAAAAGGGTACTGACCACTTGGGAAGAATATAGGAATGTAGTCA
>NW_011113746.1:0-510 GCF_000146605.3 Meleagris gallopavo
TGCTGAGAGTCGCTCCCGCCGCTGGGGGGGAAACCGAGCTCTGTGGCTCCAGGGGTGTTGTCCACCCGCCTGTAATCAGGGTCTGGGTGCGCGAGCGTTTGTGCTCAGCTGGCAGCCTGTGTGGGGTGACCGCCCCGTTAGCGGGGTGCGGGTCAAGGTGCCCCCTGACTGGGAGAGAAGGAGCCTCCCTCGGCCGGTAGGGATGGGGGCTGCCCTGTAAGCCGGGGAGCAAGAGTGCCCCAGAGTCCCAGGCCCTTTGCGATGGATGCAGTGGCTGGGGGTCCCCTGTAATCAGGGAAGCTGACTCTTTGGCTGCTGCTTGTTGTGTGCCCAGCTCCATTTGCCCAGTCTGCCCGCTCTGTGATCCCCCGCAGCACCGGCTGGAAGCGCGCCGTGCGTCAGTGAGGTGAGAAAAAGCTGCTCAAAGTAGTTTTTGCTGGGATGAACTGGGGAGGGGGATGCAAGGCCTTCCTTCAGCTGGGTGGTGGTGTGCCGAGTTCCTTTGCGCTG
>NW_011113747.1:0-498 GCF_000146605.3 Meleagris gallopavo
TTTGGAGTCAGTGTGCTGTGTTACTGGGGTTTTCTGGGTGAGTTTGTTTTTTTGTTTGTTTGTTTTTTTTTGTCAATGCAAGATGCTGTGTGGATGCAGTTTCACTAGAAGAGAGCCGTATAAAGAGGAGGTTTCTGTCCCTTGTTGATTCTGACAGGCTAGTTACAGAGAATTTTGCTCTGTGAGTATACTTATATTATTAAGCTGTACATGTCTGAAATTTGAAAATGGTTTAGTGTGAATGCTCATATTACATGTAGCTGCCCAAAGAGAAGAGCATGTAAGAATTTTGAGCTGTTTTTTTTTACCCCTGAAAATATATTATTTTATTTAATTACTTATTTATTCTCATCAGAGCAGAGACAGATGCAGGCCAGATGAACTAGAAATAAGTCAAGTATTAGCTTTACAAAAGAGGTAGCTAGTGAGATGAGAATAGTTTTTAGCACAGGATGCTGCTTCTGAAAAAGGCAGCAGCTGCACTTCTTATGTACTGTG
>NW_011113748.1:0-497 GCF_000146605.3 Meleagris gallopavo
CCTGATCAGAGTCCCTTTGTGCTCTAAGGAAAAAACACTGAGCAGGGAGGGGCTCTTTCTTTACCTTCACACACACATTTCTATGACCAAAATTCCAAAATTAAAAAAAAAAAAACTGCACCCAACCAAACACTGTGAAGTTACCTGGCAATATTGTGAAGATAACCTGAGGAATGCCCATCTCCATCAGAGCTGGGAATAGAGCAGCTGTGCTGGCTCACAGTCACAGCGTGACACACGGCTGGCACCGCGAGCAGCCAAGCACAGACCTGCCTGCTCCTGTTCCACTCTCCTCCCAAACTCAGCGAAGCACAGAGGTGCTCTCCTCTCCTTTTTGAAAGGATGCTGATAACATATGCTGCGAGGCTTTCCAAAGCACCTGCAACAAATCTCTCCAGATAGCTGGGAGTTCTTGAAGCAAAACCACTTTCAAAATTAAAAAAAGGAAAAAAATTTAAAAAAAGAAAAAGAAAAAGAAACCCAAATAGAGACTTCAG
>NW_011113749.1:0-456 GCF_000146605.3 Meleagris gallopavo
CGGGCACGCAAACGGAAGACACTCACCTGCTCCATCTCCAAAGAATGAGCTGCATTTGGAGCTGAAGAGGACGCCTGTGTGGTTCAAGAGGAATTCCACAGCGGCCGACTGGATCTGCAGCTCCATGAAGGCAGCTCTTGTGCTGGCGCAGGCAGACTCGCTCTGCTGTGCTCTGAAGAAAAGGCAGATGACGTCATGTTGGAATACAAGGAAAACTATTCAGAGCAGCAGCTGTGGAGCAAGAGAAACAGCTGAGAACCAAGAACACCTCTAGAAGAAGAGAAAAAGCCACAGGAACGGCTCACGGCTCTGACTGGAGAAGCGCCCGCACGCACGGTTAAGGAGCGCCTGCAGAACACTCTGGGAGGAGCAGCCCTCCTGGCTGATGCCTGCTTGCCAGCAGCCACTCTGCAGCTTTTCTCAAAAGGGTGCAGCACACTGATCCCTTCTGAAAGT
>NW_011113750.1:0-464 GCF_000146605.3 Meleagris gallopavo
GAGCTCTGGGTTTGTTCCCGTTTTCCCTGGCTTTGGGATGTCTGCAGCTACCATTTGGTACGGTAGCAAATAATCTCTAGCATCCTGGATGCTGCTCACGATAATGCCAAGTTTCCTGGCTGTGGCTTTGTGATGCCTTTCAGTGCTTCTTGCTGCATTTTGATGCCTTGGCTGCTCCCTAACACCTCTCTGCTCGTGCCGTGTCCATTCCTGGCTCCCAGCCCACGAGCTGGCTGTGCAGAGCATCTGCAGACCTGTCATCATCACGCTGCGGCAGGAGGAGCTCACCCAGACCAGCATTTCTCCTGACGCGGCTTCTCATTGGTCAGCGGCGTTGCCGCCCCGCCCCTGCCTCTCGTTGGTCGCCGGCATCGCTGCCCCGCCCCTGCCTCTCGTTGGTCGCCGGCAGCACCGCCCCCTGCCCTCTCGTTGGTCCAGCGGCAGCACCGCCCCTGCTTCTCATT
>NW_011113751.1:0-376 GCF_000146605.3 Meleagris gallopavo
ACAGAAGTGAGAAACAGCCCAGGAAGCAGCCTGTAAGATAAATGCAGAAAGGCAGCTTCTCCAAAATACTGTGGTGTCCACTTATGAAATATTTCTAAAGCCTACATATTCTGGGGAAATACATCATTGCTCTACCCCTTTCACTGTGAGAAGCATTTTTGAGATTTTTGACTTACTTGTTATGCATTTCTCTGAACCTTACTTTTTGCTGAAAGTATTCCTCTTTCCTCAGCAGTAATTATTCAAAGCTCAGTGCATAAAACGTCCATTCCACATACTTATCTCCTTCCATTGTTGTTTGTGTTGAGATCATACAAAATAGACTTTATCTTTACAACATGTATTCTGATAAATAGCTAAATATGGTGCATAAAAA
>NW_011113752.1:0-521 GCF_000146605.3 Meleagris gallopavo
CTTCCTCATTTAATACTAGTCCAGGTTGCCCAGGGCCCCATCCAATCTGGCCTTGAATACCTCTAGGGATGGGTTTGGTGGGATCTCAAAGATCTTCTTGTTCCAAACTTGCCTCCACCCCCCAAAGTGGATAGGGTTCCCTACCCCTGGATCCATCTCCCCTGCCTCTGGATCAAGCCTGGCCTGGAATGCCTCCTGGAAGAAAGGAGTCTTTATAGGAAGCAAGAGTGAGATAGTCACCACCATGGATCCAGCATGGTTCATAGTTCAGTCCCTGATCCTCAGTAATGGTGGGTCGTCGGGCATTGTTTTATTTACGGTGACAGTGACTACGGTGATGATGCCAGCTTTCAATGGTTGTACAAACTTATAAATAAGTCCAAAGTGGTTGAGTCAGCTCTCCTTGGAGTGGCAGCTTTTGGCTTTGGGATCTCTGCAGGAACTCCTTTTGTTCCCATCTTCCGGACCTTGCCAGCAGATAAGAGGGAGCAGGGAGGTGCCCAATTGTATCTTGCCTTCAC
>NW_011113753.1:0-356 GCF_000146605.3 Meleagris gallopavo
GAGCAACATGTATGAGAACAGCCATTCTCCTAAACTATTAAAGTCAATTACTTATCAAATATCAAAACTATTAAAGGCCTGAAAATTTAGCCTGCTGAAAATATAAAGGATCTGATATCAGTGGCAAGATTCAGATCATGCATTGCAGGCTACAGTAAGAATAAGGGTACTTTTTTTGTTGTTTGTTTGTTTTGTTTTTTCTTTTTTACTTAAATTAGTTTTCTGCAACCAATAATAATGTAACAATGAAAATTCTTTGGTTATCCTTATGACAAGGTAAAATGTTAGCTTTCAAATTTTAGTGAAGGTGGTTTAAATTAATGAGTTTGATCTTACAATCAATAGGACAGACAAAA
>NW_011113754.1:0-472 GCF_000146605.3 Meleagris gallopavo
GTGTAGCAAAGAGGTCAGTGCTTGCTGGCTTGCCGTTGTAACCTCATGTTCTGCGACTTCCTGTGCAAGTGTTTGTCCCAAATGATGGCTTTGCCTGTAAGCACATAGGAGCCTGGCATGGGGAGAGCTTCCTGCTGAGTGCAGCGCCCACTGTGATGAGCTACTGGATAGCTAATTGTGTAGCTCAAATGGAGCAGCCTCGTATACTCAGTGCTTTAGAGCAGGGCAGTCCCTGCTCTCACACTGGCTGGTGGCAGCTAAACCCCATCCCCTTGCAGTCTGTGAGCATGCAGGATGTCTCCTCTGGGAACTCAGGGTGATCCTGCTCTTCTCTGTGGGGCAGCCACGTGTGGGAGGGGCTGAGGCTTTAATACAAAGTCCTTGGGGGGGGAAAGAGGGGGGGGGGGAGGGAAGTCGTGGATTTTGGAAAGGGGGCTGGAATAGTTCACATTCACGCAAATAGATAGGAAGT
>NW_011113755.1:0-357 GCF_000146605.3 Meleagris gallopavo
TATGAACCATGCTGGATCCATGGTGGTGACTATCTCACTCTTGCTTCCTATAAAGACTCCTTTCTTCCAGGAGGCATTCCAGGCCAGGCTTGATCCAGAGGCAGGGGAGATGGATCCAGGGGGTAGGGAACCCTATCCACTTTGGGGGGTGGAGGCAAGTTTGGAACAAGATGATCTTTGAGATCCCACCAAACCCATCCCTAGAGGTATTCAAGGCCAGATTGGATGGGGCCCTGGGCAACCTGGACTAGTATTAAATGAGGAAGTTGCTGGCCTGCCTGTGGCAGAGGGGTTGAGATTCATGAACTATACAATCAAGGGATAATAGCACCTGCAAACTTTCCTTATAACTCTCCT
>NW_011113756.1:0-466 GCF_000146605.3 Meleagris gallopavo
CAGGATCAAAATGGACCTGACACTGGCCAAGCTGAGCCAATGAATGAGTGATGTTTATTATGCCTCCTTGATAATATAGTTAAGTAAAAGGAAAAAAAAATAAATGGTGCAACCACAAATGAGAGATAACAGGGAGACAGGGAGAAGATGTGAGGGAAAAAGTCATGCAGATGCCACATTTAGTGAAGAAGGAGGACAGGTGGATTCTCAGACATTTGAGCAGAAGCCTGTGGTGTACCACGGCAGTGCAGACCTCCATTATGCAGCCTGTGGAGAAGCCCCCTGAAGAGTATGAAGTCTGAGGGATCTGTTTCCCATGGGGAGATAATACTGTGTCAGCCTATTCCTGAAGGACTGTAGGCCACAGTATAGATGCATGTTAGAACAGTTCTTCAAAAACTGCAGTCTGTGAGAAGTCCACACAGGATTTTCCCAGGGCTCCGTCTTGGGACTGGTGCTCTTTAAC
>NW_011113757.1:0-443 GCF_000146605.3 Meleagris gallopavo
TATCCCTAAACTTGGGGTACTTGTCTCTTCAGGGCAGTGCAGTAATCGTGGAGTCTTTGAGCAAATGCATGGAATGCAGTGATGAATGTGAGGTGATGTACGTGCAGGAGGTGACGTGTGACTGATCAGCTTGAAGCCATCAGGAGGAGGTGGGTAGGAATGCTGCCGTGAGCTCAGGTCTCCCTCAGGACCTGATGGGCCTGCAGGAGGCACGAGGCTGTAAAGGTGGCTGTGAGATCACTTGTGTGTGTGGAGTTGACAGGCCAGCCCCAGAGTGTGTCCCAGAAAGGAATGGTGTGCTGAGTTGTGCCTGAAGCAGCTGTAGGCCCCTGAGCCCCTCCAGCCGCACAAATTGGAAGGGAAAAGGAAAATTGATCGGGGGATGGGGGCTTGGATTAGGAGAAAACAGACAAAGCGGACAACGATCGATGGAGGAAAACTTA
>NW_011113758.1:0-9363 GCF_000146605.3 Meleagris gallopavo
AAAAGGAAAGAAGGAGCAGCAGAAACAAAACTACACAGTGTTTCACTTACTAGTAGAAATGTGTGCAGTAATGTGTTTTGATGCAGTCCTTGAAAGTGATGGGCAAATGCTTCGTGGTTAAGAAAAAATTATTTGAAATGAGCTTGTGGCTGGAGTGAGCATTGTGTTATCAGGAGATATGTGTCATTTTGAAGTGAAACTTCAATCACTTGAATTTTGGTTAACGGAGTTGCCTGCTGCACTGAATGCTCAGTGATCTCTTGTAACCAGAGTCAACTGAGTGTTGAGAGGGTTCCCGTTGCTGTCAGTCTTTGTGCAGCCTAAGTGGAGTTGGACTTGGAGAAATGGCATATGCGATATATTTAAGAAATGTATTTGAGATGTGCTAATTGGATAAACTGCCACTGTTCAATTGAGATGATTTATAAATCTACTTATAAATAATTTAAATGCCTTCTATTCCTATCACTTTTCTGTTCTATGCAGCTGAAATCTCAGATGAAATGTTTTCTGAAGGACAAAAAACTAGTGTTGTGGTATTAGTCTATCAGATTGTAGTCTTGCATGCATGCTTGTAGTGTATCACAGACGTGCATACACACATATGCATAAACTGCTATATAGGTCAGATCTATAAGATATAGTCTCGTATGAAAAGATGAGATCATGTTGTAGTGATCTAAAGGCTGATTCTGTGTATGCTCCTGTCTCACTCCAATTTATAGGAGGGAGAGGAGGTTCTTTGATATCTGTATACTTGGCGTATTAAGAAACAACGGTTCAAATTTTGATCTAACCAGTTTATTATGAATCTTAATCAGGGACATGGGGAAGGGGAGGACAGACACTATTATAAATTAGGGTAATGGGAAGGGAAGGAGGGTGATAGAAAAAATAGGAAAGAAGAAGCAAGGAGTCTTTATAAGAAGCAAGAGGGAGATAGTCACCACCATGGATCCAGTGGTTTGTAGTTCAGTCATTGGTCTTCAGTAGTGGTGTGTCATCAGACATTGTTGTTCTGTTGATGACGATGGTGACCACAGTGACAACAGCCACTTTTCAATGGTAGTACCCACTTATTTATAAGTCCAAAGTGATTGAGTCAACTCTCTTTGGAGTGACAGCTCAAATCCAAAGTAATTGAGGAAGGTGCTTTCAAATGTCCACAAAATGATGTTAATTGTCACACTGTAGCACTCATCACTTGCCTCCTCAATAAATCAGTCAGAGTCTTATCACAAGAAATACCTCAGGAAGCAAGCTTTGAGCCAAAAAACAAAGATGGATTCTCACAGCTCCTTGAATGAGTGAAGTTTAAGTAAGTCTTGGAAATTACATTCTTTATGATTTTCTTAAAACAGAGTTCCACAAGAAGGAACTCAGTTCTGTAAAAGGCAAGCATAGGTGAAAAACAGTTGCTCTTTGATTCAAAAGAGACATGTGAGTATAGGTGAGAAACACGTTGAAATCTTTGTCTTTAAAAATTGCATATTACAAAGTTTTCAGTTTTATTTGTCTTTGAAAAGGGCATTCTGCAAAAAGGCACCATTAATAAAAATCTGGTGTGTTGTTGTTTTGTTGTTGTTTTATCCTTCTTTAATGAGAAGACTCTAAGCTCTTATATCCACAAGTTCATTTTTGATTTGACAGCTGTTCAGATAAAACTGGGAGTAAATGCTACAACAGGTAATGTTGCTGCTGGATTAGACATCTTCAGTGCAAAGTTATCCAGGTTGAATCTTTGGTACCAGTATTGCAGTTATTTTCTATCTGTGTCATGCCTTACCCTTCAAAATGTTCTTTAACAAATTTTTAACAAATTATACCTGCTAAATTCAGGGTAGGTCATAAATCCATTTTACAACAAAAGTATTTCTAGACGTATGAAGACTTGGAAAACCATTTCCCTTTTTAAAATATATATACTGATTTTTCTAAGAAGTTCTTTATGCTGTGGTAAAACTCAGAAAGATTGTTCTCTACATCATCAACATCTGTATGTAGTTTGTTCAGTTTCGTAGTAGGTAGACTGGTGATTATAGAATCATAGAATGACTTGGGTTGGAAGGGACCTCAAAGAATACCTAGTTTCGACTCCCCTGCCTTGGACAGGATTGCCAACAACTAAATCAGGACAAGATTGGGCTACCCAGAACTCCATCCAACCTGGAACACCTCCAGCGATGAAGCACCCAAAGCTTCTGTGCCAGTGCCTCTCCACTCTCTCAGTGAAAAACTTACCCCCAACATCTAACCTAAATCTCTCCTCTTTTAGTTTAAAACCATTCCCCCTTGTCCTGTCATCATCTTCCTATGTAAAAAGTTGATTTTTCTCCTGCTTATAAGCTCCCTTTAGTGGAAATGCATTAGCAGGCCTCTTTGAAGCCTTCTCTTCTCCAGACTGAACAAGCCCAGCTACCTCAGTCTGTCTTTACAGAAGAGGTGTTCCAGCCGTCTGACCATTTTGTGGCCCTTCTCTAGACCCTCTCCAACAGCTCTTCATTTTTCTTGTGTTGGAGGCCCCAGGCCTGGATACAGTACTCTAGATAGGGCAGAGTAGAGAGCAACACTACCTTTCCTCTCTATGCTGGCCACCCCTCCTTTAATGCAGCCCAGCATACACTGCTAGCTTATGTCCAGCTTTTCATCTACCACGATCCCCAACTTCTTCTCCACTGGCTGCTCTCAGTGAGTTCATCTCCCGGTATATACTCATATCTGGAATTGCCCCAAGCCAAATGCAATGCTTTGGTCTTGTTGAACCTCATTAGGTTCACATGGGCTCATTTTTCAAGCCCACTTCTTTCAGTGCTTTGTGAAAAGTCAAGACGTATCTTTTTTTTCTTTGTTGGAGCTTGCTGTTTCTAACCAGGGTTACATGCTACTTTCCTTTTGGTTTGGAGTACAGAGTTCAATTTGTGTTGACACTGGCAGGTTACATGGATAAAATCTGCTATTGTTTTGTTTTTACACTGAAGAAAATGTTGAATTACACAGATATTCTGGATAAACAGTCCCAAGCCTTGAGCTTTCATATCCTCGTGTGCTGTTTGAGCAGCTTTGAATTGTGCAAGAACCCCTTCTGTTTAATCTTTTTCTATACTTCTGTTTTCAAAACTCACTGTGTGCATCTGAGATAATATCTTATGGTTGTTTCAGTGACATGATCTAGGAGTGTTTCTCAAAGGAATGCAATAGGAGGTTTCTTCTGCCTTGGAAGTTGTTTTGGGTAAAGCCAAACAGGTGAGGTTATCCCTTTCTAAAGCATCCCCTCACAGGGTTCCAAGACAATTGTGTGGGTTGACAAGGCTATGTTTAGCTTTTATGTACAGAGAAAGACCATAAAATCAAGAAGCCCTTTCCTGGAGCTATAAAGGATGTCAGATATACTGACCTACAAAGCAAAGCTGCTGTTAAATTGTCTGTTCACTTCCTTACAGTGGAATTAGGCTGGCTGGTAAGCAGTGATTTCTCCTTTCTGTTTGCATACTTTTCATCAAGTCAGTAATTATAGCAAAACAAGTTAGGTTGAATATTGCCTTAGAATTGAAATGAGGATTAGAGTGAAAAAAGCTGTATAATTCATTATTTGGATTTCAGTTTTATTTTCCTGATTCTAGAAATTTGTCATGCAAAGGAAGGCTTTTCATGTCAGTGTAGAACTCTGAAGACCCTTCATTCAGCTGGCCACAGGAGAGGTGGCAAAGGGGCTGCCTGTTGGTTAAAAGTTAGCTGTTCTCAGTCAGATGGAAAAATCACTGTGATTGCTCTGCACGTTTAATTGTTTCTTTTAAAACTTAGGGGTAGCAGCCCATTGTTTCAGAAATAAAACTACTGTTCATTTTCCTTGTGTCTATTAGTACATTTGTTTTTGTACCAAAATGGCAGCTTACTTCTGTATATTTCAGTGACTATAAGTAATCTACTCTATCAGCTGAGATTGTCTTTTTTTTTTGTTAATTGATAAGTCTTAAAATCAATCATCCTGCTTAGGTTTCAGTTGACTAGTTACTAGCCCTGTGCTTGTTTGCTATGTACTCTGAACTGGATTCTATTTTCTGAGTATTTCAGTATTATAACAACTTCATCCTTTAGGATTAGCACATGCTTTGTTGTTTTTTTTTTTTATAAAAGACTATCAGCAGAAGTCAGTATTTTCCTATTCAAATATGGAACATGTTAATCCAAATTAACATTCTGTCAGTAAGCAGAAATATAGTTCCTAGGCAGTAGAGCTAGGAGTAGAGTCTTCTACTATAAATGCAAAATTAATAAATTGAAGAGTTCTTAGTCACGGTTGTAGGCTGTTACTCCTCAGCACAGTACCAATCATTGTAAGTTACTAGTAAGGTGAATAAATACATTAAACTTTGGAAAGTTCAATATGTATGGTTTCCTTGCAGACTTCGTTCCTAATTGTGGATAGGTTCCTTTGTAAATAAAAAAGCCCAGTCAGTAGTCAACTTTGTAATTGCAAGTTCCCAGTGGTTATTTGTGCTGCTTTTCAAATTAGAATCCAGGGAGTTCTGCTCAGGGGACGGTCTACTATAATGTCCACAAGGGTGTGGTTCACTTTAGCAGTAGTTCTTCATCGTTAAAGGATAAATACCTACATGCTTTTCTTCAAAATATGTTTTCAGAAAGATAAAAACAACTTTTGAAGTCATTCACTTCTAAAGTCTAGAATTTAGAGCTGTGTATTTGGTATGCACTGGAAATGGCTGTGGCATTTGCCTTTGCTTTTTCTGTAAGCAGATCCCGGCTGGATAATGTGACTGTTCTTACCATCTCTTTTCCCACTCAGTATTCATCATTACATATTTTGAGAAGATCCAGACATAAAGAACAACATTTTCTAGGAAGTCAGCAAAATAAATCACGGATGAATTCTTGGGTCTCTATTCCTTTTCAGACTTAACCATAGGTGAATCCACATCTGCTGTAGATTTTGGCAATGTGTTCACAGAGGCATGGAGAAGAGGAGTCTGAGAAAACTGAAAATATTTTCTTGTTCTTATCTCATACTTTCTCAATTTTACTTTGGGAGTATGATTTATACTGGTGTAAGAAAATGAAATGCTATAGCCAATACAGATGCAAGAAATTGTGTGGAGTTTTTATTTAAGTTTAAAAGTTTGTGTATGTATGCATGCATGTGCATACATAGATCAAAATGTGTACACAGAGAGAGGTGAATGTTATAAATATAATTTAAGTTTTACATAATGATAAAACAATACAATTTGGGTCCACTTTTGTATGTGAAAGGATGAAAACCTGGTCTGCCTATTAGGCAGAGAACTGACTCTATCTCTACATAGTGTCTATGAGGAAAAAACTGACACCAGTAGGGAGGTCCTTCATTGATAAGGTTCATTGAACAACCTGCTGATGAGCCACAGGATACTGCTTCCATGTCCAAAACTAGCAGAAGCATCCCTGTGTATGAGTAGATTTCTCCTAAGTGTGAAAATCCCTTGTGCTTAAAAGTACTTAACCTCTGAGCTCACACAGATGTTGCTCATGTCCCTGTGTATCAGTGCAAGACTATGTACTTGATTAGTGGCAAAAATTCAAAGGCATTTTCTCATGCAAGCATTGCAGAAGTAGTTGGTAAGTCAGATGGCAACTTAGCATATGTTTATTTGCAAACCTTTCACAACCTGAATAGTTATGCATCTAAATTGTATTGAACTTGTGGCAAAAACTGCTACATTTGGGTACCTTTGCTAGTGGAGAAGGGTGAGAACTGAAAACAGACTGCTCATCTTGCAGATAATGATAATATTAGTAGAGAGATTGTGGTGGACAAGTCTGTTTCATGTAAATTTTTATTCTTGCTTGGGTACTGTGGAGGAGAGAATTTAGAGTAAACAATCTCTAATCAAGTATGTAGTTACCTGCTTTACAATGAAGGACCACATCATTCTTCTGACGTTATACTGATTACGTGAGCCAACTTCCTTCCTGTACTTTGTCATCTTAGACTTTCCTATACTTATACTACAAAATGGATCTTGGCATCTAACTTGGCACCATAAGCTCCACTGGGTAAAAGTATATCTAGGAGTACATTTATTTATGGCTGTAGTCCCAAATACTCAAATATCTTTTGAAGTTGTAGGCTTCCAAGTCAGTTGAAGCAACTTTGTCCTGTCCTGTCAGGGAACGGTATGAGGTACTGTATGTGAGAACTAAATCTCTCCAGTTGCAGCTTTGAGTTGAGCTAGCTGTTACACAAACTGATCATAACACTGCCAAGCTGAGAATGCTGGCTTCCTCTGTGTGATTTTGAAGTCATTATATCATTGGCAGTGATGAATGGTGTTCCAGCTGAAATCAGTGAATACATATGAATGACTGAATTGTGATAATTTTGATTCTGTGGAACCAAACCAAAGCTGGTCAGTTTCAGAACAAATGAAGAATTGTCTGAAACTAGTTAATAGGTTTCATATTTTCACCATATGGCAAGTTTATATGTTTAAGTAAATGCAATTATGATTTCCTCTAGTAAGTGGTCAAATTCTCCTTTAAAAAAACAAACAAACAAACAAACACCAACTACACCAAGACAAACAAAACACACAACCAAACAACAGGAATAAGAATGTACACAAAACCCACCTGTATTTCAGAATGCTAAAATCTTGAGCAAGATACGATATAGTCTAGCTTTTCTTTATCTGGTGTCTACGTGTATGTCTTTTTTACATTCAGTAGTTTACCTATGCTTCTGCCCTCTTGTGGATTTCTAATGTATTAAATACTATACATCTATATTTTAAGGTTTTAAGACTATAGGCCTTTGTAAAGATCTTATGACTAATGTAAATTTTCTAGAAAAAAACTCTGGAATGTATGCTTTAGGACTCTGCTCCTTTGTGGCATTTCCCCGAAGTCATTAAATTTATCAATTTAATTGTGTTTCTGGTTTTTTAAGCCAACGTAGTTTTAAATTTCATATGCTAGTAAGAAAAAGATATGTGGTATGTTCATAGTGTGTAGACACAGAAAAACACAGCTAATAAAAAATGACCTGTTAGTATAGTTGTAGCTATATAATGGTCAATGCAAAATTTAGATACCTCCTCTTGTGTCTTGTGAAATACAACAGTAACAGGACAAGAAAGTAGAAATAAATAGCATGGGGTCAAAGTAGGGAATTAAAAATGTTTGAAAAGTGAATTCTCAGATAGGAATTATTGAAATTATATTGCTAGTTTCCTTAGGGGAGGCAGTGGTCTGAAGGGAGAGGATTCTGAAGGAGCAGTCTTAGGAACTTTACAACAAAATGGAGGTAAAAATTAAAGCCTGATCTAGTCCTACTTTTCTTCTCTTAGATTTTTGTGTTTGTTTGTTTTACCACTTGCTATCAGCAGTTACTGGCAACAGCTCGCATCAATAGCGTTATTTTTTGGACTCCTGTTCTCTTTCAGGATGCATTGGTTGCTGACCTACTGAAGAATTTCATCGTGTGTAACAGAAGCCGTGAAAATTTGTCCAAGGGCTGTGTTAAAAATATCCCTAGGCCATTATAGCCTGTAAGAAGGTGAGCACGGGGGTTGCTTTCTCTGCGGTTCCCATTGGGGTTGCAGCACGTGCCAGTCACTCCGTCCAGACTCACCCTGTCCAAGGTGCTGATGGCACCTCGGAAGCATCGGAGAGCCTCCGTACCAGAGGATTACATACCTCCCTTCTGGAATCAGTGAGCCTTCAGGTAAAGGACAGATCCGTCAACTGCAGGCTTTTTTTCTGTTCTATACAGCAACACGGGAAGGTAACTGTCATAGCCTGTCTTGCCATTTTACCCATAACGGCAGTACTGTGATAATCTCTACTCAGATGTGGCGTGTAGCCTGACAAAAGTACACCTAACTGCGTTTTGGCCTGAATATTCATAGTTGTTTTTTGTGGTTTTTGTTGTTGTTGTTGTTGTTTGGTTTGGTTTTTTTACCCTTTTTCCTCTGTGCTTCTATCTGCATTATTAGTATGAAGTTACCCAATATTTTTTTCTACCTTCGAGAAAGTAACAAAAATATTCAGAGCCTTTGGAGATTTATTTCTTGTTGGAAACTAAACTTTTATCATGCATAGTTGTTACCTGATTTAACTCTGGTTATCTTATCTAGTTACGTTAGTTTATCTGATCAAAAACTATATTTTTGTTTCTTCTTTTTTTTGTTTCTTCTTTTTTTGTTTGTTTTTATAGTTTGTGGTCTTTTCTATGAAGACAGAGTTTTAAGAAATTATACTAAAACATAATTTCTTTTCAGTGGAAACAGGAGTAACATGTGAATTTTGGGGGACTTGGGACTGTTACCAGCTTCCTTTTCTGATTGTATCATAGACAAGTGGTATCAATGCAGAATTACTAGCATATGGTCCAGTAATTATGAGACACTTCTAGTTACTCTCTGTACTATTTTCATGATTCTGATCTTGGCAGCTAAAGCAACAAAAAAGGAAGACTATCATAGTGTAAATATCTGCTGAGTGCTTCAGATGATCAGACAGTCAGGAAGTGTGAAAGGGCAAGCATAATTCCCATGTAAAAGCAATAGTGTTCCTCATGGCATCTTCTGAACTGGATATTGTGGTTCTAGGGGGTAGATTATAAAAACAGCCTTCTGGATGCTGAAAATGATTTCATATATTGCACCTTTTTTCCAGGTAAGAGAGAAAGGAGTGTTTTAAGGAAGATTCAAAAAATGTCACAATTTCTGAATAACAGATCTCAGAAAGATAATGGGTATCAAAAGATATATTAAATGTCCTGATGACTTTCAAGACTAGGCTGGAAATAATGTTTAGCTACTTCTTTTTTTAAATACATTCATCTCTGCAGATGACAGAAAAACAAACAAACAACAACAAACAAAAAAAAACAAAAGACTACATAGAAATTAAATATGCTTTGACTTTATTGCAGTCATAAGTTGATGTTTAGCATAATTTTTCCTTCCATACTGCTCTTTATTACGTTTATGGGACTGTTTTTACCCACTATCTATAGTGTACATGTGTATTTCTTCCCTATAAGACTCCAAGAGTACATGTCAATGCATGGTCTGACTTCTGTGAGAGTCCATATAACTTGTGTGCTTTTAGAAAAGTAAATAAGTGTTCAAACAGCATCCTAAATAGTATGTGAGGAACTGAAAGATTTTTTGACACTGACATTTTGTTCTTGCTAACTAACAATTTACTTCGTACATGCCTTGGGGTTTTTTAAAAGTGCTATTTTCTCTGAAGTAGTGAAAAAAACTTTTGCACATATTTTAGTCCTGACAACAAATTCCTTTATTCTGCCAACATAACAGTCTCATTTTGCTGAAGAAGGCTTAAAGTCTGTTGCTCTTT
>NW_011113759.1:0-2053 GCF_000146605.3 Meleagris gallopavo
GTCACAAATCATCTGTTGAAACCAGCTGTAACAGAATTTTGATGATGACACGTTCTGATTTTCTCTGACTGTTATGCTAGAAAAATACAGTTTCCCAGAAAGTAAAATAATTTCACCTCAAAAATGAAAAGTGTGTGTGTGTGTGTGTGTGTGGAAGTGAGGTGTGCATACCTTGTGGGAAGGGCGAAGGGTAGTCATAGCTTTTTGCCACAGCTTTCCATGAACTATGAAATTATGATGAGGGCACCCCTCTCATCCAGTTAGGGTCTGAGATGTTGTACTAGGGACAAGGAGAGAAACAGGTAGAGCAGCTGCTTTATTGTAGCTGCTGCCTACTGCTTTCCTGGTGGTAGTAGTAGGAATTCCTGCTGGAAAAAGAACGTCCTTCATCTTTCTGTGAAAAATAGAGAATTAAAGTTTCACAAATGACAAACAGAAAAATCCATGTACAGTGGTGAAAGGCTTTGTTTCAAGGCTTTCACACGAATAAGTATTCAGCTGAACCCAATATGACTGGAATTTCAGCATCCATAATAGAAATAATTAGTTCTCCCAGTTAGTTTGCAGAGGTTTTCATTACTTGCTGAGTTTTATTTAGTGCCACTGTGTATGTACTAACAACATGCACCGCTTTCTAGGCCTTTTGAAAAAGTATGTCATTTAAACAGGCAAACATTACAGGGTAACCTTAACTATTGGTGAGAAGATGGACCAGAAATTATGTTCATGGCCATACTTGCAAGACTCTCTGATGATGATGATAATAATAATAATAATAATAAAAGAAGATATCATGCCATTGACAAATAGAAACAATTTTATATCTAATAGAATTTAAGTAATAAAGGCTGAAGGGCTGCAACAGCTGCAAAGAGATTAGATATGTTTTCTCAGTATAATAAAACTTGTCAAGTAAAGCAGAATAAAATCTTCTTATCTGTGTCTCTGCCTTATTTTTCCTGCAGCCTCTTTCCTTTCAGCTGATTGCAGGGATTGCCATTTCTCTGGAATGGTTACACACACGACAGTTCAATTAGAGTCAAGTTAGTGAAACTTATTGCTAAATTTGCTTTTGGTTGGCCTCTTTTATTTTAAGCAAAGGGCATCTGCAGCATTTGTGAAGTATGAAGCAGATCAAAAACCCACTCTGTCTATCTGTTACCAATCTCTTCTGATATTATCTGAACAACCGTGCGGGGTTGGGTATAACACTTGCACAATTCAGTTTAACCTTGGTTTACACCAGATCTGGGTATCATTTAATAATAAAAGATAGTGAAATAAGAAGAGAGCCTTCCCCCGATGCATTTGATTCTGCCTTGACTGCTCCAGTGTTTTCCTCTGTGAAATCTGCTTTCTCTCCTTTCTCTGCTCTCACCTCTGGTACATCTCTAGGCACAGTCTGGAGTCCTTTTCTGCTCCTCCTGCCTCAGTAGGAGGCAGATAAAAAGCAGAGCGTTACCTTTCTAAGGCTGATGTCCTAACTTTTGCTGAGAATTTTAAGATCTGCAGGTGGCATTTGTGTTTTGAAGTGAGAGTTGTTACTATTACTGTTAATAAGATGTGACAGGCTGACATTTTGCTAACCTTTCCATGAAGTCCAGGGCCAAAACTTTTCCAGGTTATACATACACGCTTGGGTTTTCCATGTGGTCCACCCTTCCACCCAGGTCTGCTGTTGCTGAGCTTTTGTGCATGCCTGATTTAAATTATACAAGCATCTAAACCAGAGGTATTGTCTTAAATACAGACTGGGAGAAGTGAATGACAATGCATGTTTGAGCTGTGTTTCTGTTGCCTTTGTTGAACAAAGCATATTATCTTTTAAGACAAACTAGTGAATCTAGTAAGAAAAGCCAAGGGATCAGTCCAAACTGATGTAATACATAAAGACACAAACATCATCCATAAATCAATACGTATTGATTTAGGTAAATGAGAGATTTGCCCTCAGGTTTAAAACAACAACAACAACAACAACAACAACAACAAAAACCTTGTACATATCTATTTCAAATATTTAATGCAGGGTTTCTGGGGGGACATATCCAAT
>NW_011113760.1:0-1940 GCF_000146605.3 Meleagris gallopavo
TAAAAAAAAAAAAAAAAACTTGCAAAAAACTATCACTTAATTTTATACCAAGATGAAGAGTATTTCATTTTATTAACTTTAATGCACAACACAAGAAATCCTAAAGCTTTGAACAAAAACCAAGTCTTTAGATGAAGACAGTTGGATATTTTCATTGATTTAACTACAGATAGGGGAAAAATAGTGAAAAACAGAGGGAAAACAGAAGAGAAAGTACTGAAGAGGTTTGCATGTGGTCAAATGAACAGGGAAAAACTGAATAATTAAAAATGTGTTTTGCAGATATGGAAAAAAAAAGTATCAGATAGAAAACTTAGTCTCAATATTAAATTAAATACTTCCAGTGCTTCGTCTACAGGGACAGCAAAATTACAGACTAATGGACGCGTGGATTAAGGTGTAAACAAATCCCAGAATGCTGTGTTTAAGAGCCACGTATATTTTATGTAATTGGCAGCAGAACATGGACTGACTAAAAGCTTTCTACAATTAAACATTCATGGTCTAGTTAAAAGAAAAAAAAAAGAGGCCCTCCCTTGTGAAAATCGGTAATATTAAGTTGTGAATTACTCTGCCTGAACCTGGCTGGTTCAGGGCAAAGTGGACATACCAAAGCAGAAGTATTAATAGTAAAGATGAGAGGTAAAGATAAGTACAAGCCATCATATGAACTGAAAGATTCTCCTTCTTTGGAAAAGAAAACAAGCAGTAAGTTCTAGCAAGGACCCAGCTGGTCCCTCCTTCCGTGCAAGTTTTTTTTATTATTATTCCTAACAATGGGATCATCTATAGGTCTTGGTCATCTGTAATGAAACTCTGGTGGGTGTAATCAAGTTTCCTCTCTTCATTCCTCACAGTCCTCCTCCTCAATTAGGCATAGGGTCCCCAGAAAGATTTTTCTTCATGGACTTCATAAAGAGTAATTTAGTTGCAAAGAGCTGTAAAATAATTAAGAATGTAGAATTCGATCACTCTTTACAGGGGGTTTCTTTTTTGCAATGAGGCATTTCAAAACAATTTGAAGATGAAAAATGATTTTGCGCCACTGGTAAACAAACAAAAAACTGTGACACAGAAGTCTTTTTTACAAAAAAAAAACTCTTTCTCATAAAATAGTCTCTATTAAGGGAAAAAATAAAATAGATGTCATTTGCTCAATAGAGTCTCACAGGAAGAATAGAGTCCTTTGATTTTACTAAAGACAAAGCCCTGGAACTGCTGTTTCCCTGCAGCCTAGGCCTCTGTTGTGTTAGGACAAGGATAGAATTCTTCTCTAAGCAGCTGCAAGTTGAGACAGGTTATGACACACCAGTTTGATGTGGAACAAGAAGTTGGCAAATTTAGCTTTCCAATACATATCAGCATTGTAACCCAGGCAGTCAAAATATTGAGAGAGAAAACACAAAATGTAACCTCAGCCATTCTCCTAAGAGCTGTGTGGGGAGGGGATCTTTTAGGAAGGAAAAGTATATCATTCCTGAAAAGAACCTCATGTGTGCTTGCATGGCAGTGAAAAATGCATCTTGCTATCTGATATCTTTTAAAGACATTAGTAAGTCTCTAATATGCTTTTGTTCTCCTCAACTATTTCCTAATCCTTGTCTGGAAAGCAAAGATAATCAATCAGTTTTTCTCAGCCAGCAATATGAAATAGTGCTCTTTAGTCACAGCATGTCTTCTCCTCCAGACAGAGGAACTGTCTAATTATTGGGGTCCACTGAAGTCAGTCAACTAGGATAATTTATACCAGTTGAGTATAGAGCTCTTATTTTATATTATAATATAGGAGTGAACAAGGAGTCAGTCTAGCAGTGCTGGGTGGGTAAGTGCATAGGTCACTCCAAAAGTAGTGCCTCCTACTTATTTCCACGGAAACTACAACAGATGCAAAAAGCACAATGGCACTGCTTTATAGAGCACATTCTCAGCTACAAAACACA
>NW_011113761.1:0-2178 GCF_000146605.3 Meleagris gallopavo
TCCAGAAGATCTTCACTGTTTGAAACTCTCTCCACTGTACAACAGCAGCCATACACAACTCCAAACTGTGATAGCCATCCCTCGCCCATACACCCAAAAGGTGGAATTTTTTAAATTCCCAGAAAAGCAACTCTAAGTCTTTAAGTCCATTGGAGCTAGCTAGCTTTTTTCTTTTTTTAAACCCCATCAGTAAGGGCCAAATTGACAACTAGCTTCCTTCCTCACTCAGCACTGGATTTTCAAGACTTGCTTATATGAAAAAATTACTTCACCTAACAGTCAAGAGAGTATTCCAGTAGGAAATCACTCTAATGGATGCCTGTTTACCTCATCTCTTCTTCCTCCTGAGATTCATCTTCTTCTTCATGTTCTTCTTCATAATCCTCTTCCTCGCTTTGTCTCATTTCATCGTAGCTTGCCTCTTCCTCCCTTCTGTTCGCTCAGCCATCTCTTCATCACTTTCCACAGATGGTCTCTGTCTGGAGGAAAGGCGTCTAGAGCGCTGCTTTGGTCGGCACTCTGGACAAAACCAGTCTCCTTCAGGAATGATCTAGAAACAGAAGAAAAAAGCATTAGCTAGACACCATCAGCTGTAAGAACCATGCCAATTTTATGTGAAAAGGAAGCACTGATTTCTCCTCAGATACCTTCAGCTTGGGCCTGATACAGTAGGTATGATAGCCTCGATCACAGCCATCACACAGCACCATGCTTTCTGCATCACCTTTCTTTCGACATACTTTACAGCGAGCATTGAGGATGGACTTTGACCAGATGACACTTCGATCCAACGTAGACAGATGAAGGAAGACTTGAGACAAGCTGGTAGAAGAAAGAAGTGACTCTCTCCAGCGATCCAAAACTGTTTTATAGGATCGTCCACCATCGCTGGCATCTTCCATGAGAGAAGAAAATAAAACAAGCACAGGATCAAGCTTCTTTTTCAAACATTTGGGTTGTTGTAGACTATGAAGCAAGGCTTAATATTTCAAACAGATACAGAGTAGTAAATTGAGATAACAGAACAACTTTGTCTTATTTTTTCAGTACGTTAAGTATTTCTTCCTTAGTTTCCCAGCTATCAAAGCTCTGGGATTTCACCTTTCGATACCAATTTAACCACGAACTGCCACTTACATAGGACATAACACAAAAATCTTAGATGTCAACCTGGAAACCTAACAATCTGATCCCACTTAAAAGTACATGGAAAGACACATCAAATCCCCAAAATGTTTTCATTTAAAGAAACTGCTCAGCACTGAACAGAGACATTATTGGACAAGAACAAACAAAACAAAAAATCACAAAATACCAACTAACCAACTCCAAAGGCTCTCACACCTTCCCTTGTGGCACAGTCTAGCAGATAGTTTTTCAGCCCTCTCCCAGTGCTTCAGTGCCTTTATTCCTATCCTGCACTCTGCCTTCACAGGCATTTGGCACGTCAATATGGTTAGATGCGGTGACTGTTCTAAAGGAAAAGTAACTGATTTCTGGGTATTTTATTAGCAATATTACACAAAGGAAGTTGTGATACACACCTAAAGGAAAAACAAAACAGATATGGGGCCCTCTTTAGGTTAGAAATAAACGAGGGGCAGGGGTGAGAAATAAAGTTAATTCTCTTGAAGATGCTTGGTTTTCAATCCAGGCCACTGAAGTGGTCCCACAGAATAGTGAAAGGAACAGTACAGAACAGTGAAGGGAGCAGTACAGAACAGGAATGAGCAGCTGGGAATTGTAGAAGCAAATGGACTGTTTGAGGATGTAAAAAAAAAAAAAGTATGAATTACACCCTGCAATGCTGCTGTTATGCAGAAAAGAAATTTGAGTGTTGAAAGCTATTTCTCATATTCTAAATCAAGAAGAAAAAAGCAGTACTTTTAATTATAGAAATTTCTGAAGATATCCCTTCTAAAATTGATGTTGCCGTTATTACTCTGCGATCTCCAGGTCATTAACACTGTACTTAAGTAAAAAAAATGCTACCTTGCCTGCTCTACTAATCACAGTGGGCACAGGAATGGCTTGCAATCTAGCTGTCTGCCAAATGATTTCTCCTCAGAAACAGGAAAAGAAAAACATCTAATAACAGATAAAATGAAAGAACAAAAATGAGACTAATTACCCTCCTGGCAAGGCCTTTCTGCCTTCTCGTCTACTGTCTGCCAGGAT
>NW_011113762.1:0-3441 GCF_000146605.3 Meleagris gallopavo
AACAAGCTGCTTACATATGCATTAGATTTCCAAGAAAAGGTTGGGTTATTACAATGAGTCCCCAAAATGATTGACATTTTTTCCTGCCCCGAGTCTTAGATCTTTTACGCATGCATGGTATCTCTCGGTGGTCATCTGGTGGTCTTTTCTCATGAAGGCCATGTCTTTCTCGCTGTGTACTCTTGGCCTGGGTCGAGTTGGAAGACACTGACTTAGCTCTATCTGGTCGTCTCATCGCCTACAACTCCCTCCACCAATCCACTGCTTCTTCATTAATTTGTGGTTTTACTGTCCGAGCCTGCTACCTTGCATTCCAGAGATAGGATAGCTAACAGTGTTATTTGGAGAAACAAGAGACTTGCTGTCTGTACTAATTGTCTAAGTCTGTACAAAAGCATTTGTTATCAGCAGCTAAAACCTGGCTTAGAAAGGTCAGATCTGTAGCTGCCGATTCAGCACCCCATGAAGGCACATAACTTTTAACCTAACTTATTTTCCTTAATTCATCCCAGTGAGGCTTACTTCAGCCTTCAGCACAGTCAACTCTTGAGAACCTTCTGTCACCCTGTTTACGAGGGTGGATAGTGATAGGACAAGGGGGTATGGTTTTAAACTGAGACAGGGCAGGTTTAGGTTAGATATTAGGAGGAAGTTTTTCACTCAGAGGGTGTTGAGGCACTGGAACAGGTTGCGCAAGGAGGTTGTGGATGCCCCATCCCTGGATGCATTCAAGGCCAGGCTGGATGTGGCTCTGGGCAGCCAGGTCTAGTGGTTGGCGACCCTGCTCATGGCAAGGAGGCTGAAACTAGATGATCTTTATGGTCCTTTTCAACGCAGGCCATTCTATGGTTCTATGATATGAAATGTAGATGGATTCTGTCCCTCCATGACTCGATGGCATTAGGGTACACTACCCACCAGTATCTACTAGAACCTTATACTTTTGTGGTTCTGATGTGCTAGGCCATTGAATCCCCACAGTCCAGTATGCTCAATTGTCCCTTACCCTCCCTCCCCGTCTCAAGGCAGGGTCTCTCTAATTATTCTATCCGTCATTCATTTCTCATAGATCAAGGTCAGAACATTTACAGCATTTATAGTGGTCAATAGCAACTGGAGCGGCCATTCTTGTGGAGGTGCCCTCATTTGTAGTTCACTTCTTCTGTAACTCTTTTACTCATGCCTGTAGGGCTGAGGTAAATTTTCCATCCCACCTCCTCATATCCTCTCCATGATCATGCAGGTAAAGCCATAGAGTACATGGTGTGGACCCAGTATTATCCTTTGCTTGAGCAGAGGGACACCTGCCTTTAATAGCAGAGATATTGGATTGTACAGGTGGGGAGCCAGGTTCATCATTTTTGGTTAGTTGGAACTATCTTTCCTCTATTCTGTCCATTCTTTCCGATATTGCCGAGACGCAGATTCATGAGGGAGAGGTGAAATTTCCTTCAAATTCTCAGAGTATTAATTAAATCATGTAATATGGTCTCCCTTCCTCTTTCCATATCACTGCTGCTTGTGTACCGGCATAGATTACTGGCGCAGTTTGTGTGAATTTCCAATACATAACTGGTGAACACCTAACACTTTCGGGATCATGGTCTGGATTTGGATCATCAGGATCAAATATGGGGTTGTAAAGCAACTCCACCATTGCTAATACCCTTAGATATAAGATACCTCATTTCCATAGTGCCCGTTTACTTCAATGAGTCATCACATAGTCTTTGAAGGGATATCTTTCCCATATGGCTGTTAAAATTCACTTCCAGAGAGTGTAAGCTTGATTCTGTTTTCTGCTAATTCCTCTGTCAATGGCTGGATCTCTAGCGATACCTGCTAGCCGGCAGGCTTCTTTATCATCTAGATCCACTTTACCACTTTACCACTTTACCAGCCCCAGCATTCCAACACTGGAGCATTCAGGAGACAAATTTCTTATTTGGGTGTTTTTGTACATCTCAAATCTCAACCATTTTTAGAGGTCCAGTAGTGGTTTTCTCCTCGTCCTCTCATTTCTTTTTACCTTCTTTCTGTTCCAAGTGAGTTTGACACCCACCGCCACTTCTTTTCTTCTCCAAAGGCAACTAACATCGACACTGATTTTCCCTCCAGTTGAACCTCTGTTTTAAGTTCAGAGATTCTCTCGGTTTGGACTTTCTCTCAGCTCAGAGACTATCCCTTTCAGCTTGGAAACTTTCTCAGCTTGGAGACTGACTTCCTCAGTCTCAGTTTAGACTCTCTCCAGAATCATGTTGAAAAGGGCTCAGTAGGCAAAGCCAGGCCTCAAATAATTTATGCCTCCTTAGATCTGCTGGGGCTGCAACCATCCTCTCTTAAATACCTGCCTAAACTTTTAGGGTTCTGCAGATGTTTGGGAGTGAAATTCCGTGACACAGGGGATGCCCATTTCTCTAAGGTCTCTCTTAAGTCTCTCCACACTCCCTGCCACACAGTATTCAGGGCAGGTAAGACTGCGCTGGGCAAGGGACCTAAAGCGAAAAGGTCTGACAAAAAGCTCTTTTTAGGGCTTTTCTGAAGCCAGCAAAAGTGCTGTAACTGTGCCAGGGGGCTGGTCACTTGTGGGAGGGCTGCTGAGCTAGCAGGGGTGGAGCTGACACTGCCCATTCTTGTCCCCGACTTCGAGCCTTAGCTGTCAGGTTATAAGCGGCCTCAGGGAGGGCAGAGGCTAGCTTCCTCCCACAGAGCACTTAGGGCAAGCACAAAGCAAACTAAGGGTGCTGTTGCCTGCTGGGCTCCAGGATGGTTAACCATGGTCTGCACCAGGTGGAGAGCTTGCCCCAAGAAATCTGTGGCAACCCAAACAGAGGGCCTGCCGAGAGATGTTGCTGTCCAGATTGCTGGTTGCAGGGAGTGCTCCAGCCTGCTGCTGCCAGGGGAAAGCAGTATGAATTCCACCTGTGTGAAGTGCAAGCAGGTGGATGATCTGCTTAGCATGGTGGCAGAGCTGAAAGAGGAGGTTGCAAGACTGAGGGCCATCAGGGACTGTGAGTGGGAAATTGACTGATGGAGTAGCTCCCTGGCGTGCCAGAGGGAAGGGCACTGGGGAGATGTCCTACAATTGGTGGTGGACCCCCTGGCCTGTCCCTGTCAGGCAGAGGGGGGATACCTGAGGGATGGGGAGGGTTGGGAGATGGCCCCTGCTCGATATCGTGGGCAAACCACCCCTCTGCCTACCTTGCATCCCCAGGTCCCCCTAAGCAATAGGTTTGAAGCATTAGACATTGAAGTAAGTGGGGAGGCACGGGAAGGTTCCCCTAAGAGGTTACCAAGGGTGAGGCAGTCTACCCCGCGTGTTGAGACTGCCTCTTCCGGGAAAGAAAGAAGGGTGGTTGTGGTAGGCGACTCCCTTCTCAGAGGAATGGAGGGCCCCATTTGCAGACCAGACCCAAGCCATAGGAAAGTGTGCTGCCTTCC
>NW_011113763.1:0-1774 GCF_000146605.3 Meleagris gallopavo
ATTCTTTTTTTTTTTTGTCTTGTTTTCCTCTTTTTGACTGTAATGAAGTGGCTACGTGGAGAGATTTGCTACAAGAGAAAAATCGATGGTCAGAGAATGGACCATGCTCATTTGTCCGGAATAATCCGGTGTGGAAGATTGGAATAAAGACTGTAAATCTCTCCAAAGCCTACTTCTTTTCTTTCTTTCTTTCTTTCTTTCTTTTTCTTTTTTTTCATTAAAACAAACGTGCCAGTGCATCTTAGATTTACCCTGAAACCAGAATCCCTACCGTTATGCTCTGTATTAACAGTAAGGATTCTTGTCAGACGTCAGAAACAACTCCCAGAGTTGGGCTTCAGCAAGACAGAACCACTTCCAACCCAGGGAACCCCCCAGTTTTTTTCAGAACATCCTCATATTCTCCAAGCGTTGCCTATATCATGACAAACACTGCTGCCTTCGTGTGCAGGGGTTACAGCTCTGCAGATTCCAAACTTCTTGTAGATGTGGTAGAGCACGTAGGAATGTGGTTTTATTTGCAGATTCGTGCTCATAATGAAACCTACAGCTCGAGTCCTGGTGGTCATTGCTGCCGTCAGTGAGGAGGAAGTGCAGAGTACATCTGCTGTGCCATGGCCTTGGGACGGCACTTGGGGAAGTTGGGTACTTCCTGCAGAACTGAGATAGCCTCAAAGAGGCTGTGGGCAGGCATTACGCTTCAAGTTAAAACTTGGAGGAAATGTAGATGCACAAATGCAGAGTGCTGCTGTTTTCAACTGCATAAGAGGGGTTTCGGTGACTGTTTTCATCGTGCATTTATTTCTGGTTCTTCTCTAGTGAGAAGTGCCATTCCCTTGTCCCACTGAGTGTGAGATGGACCTGAACAGCACTGCAACAGCTAACGCCTGAGGAAACCACATTTCTGCTGCCCTAACTATTGTAAATATGTATTTTATACTGCCTTTAAATACATGTTGTTTTAAACATACAGTTGTGTAGCTACTGCTATAAAATCCTGGGGCGTTTCAAAAGTATTCTGTAATAATTCCCTCTTATCTCCTCTCCCCCAGGTGCTCAGCCCCAGGGCGCTCAGCCTGTCCCCACCAGGAGCTGCTCCACCATCTCTGCACCCTCACTGGGCTCTCCCCAGCAGTTCCCTTTCTGCCTGGAGCTGGGGAGCCCAGCACTGGGTGCAGTGCTTCAGGAGTGCCCCCCCAGAGCAGAGCGGAGGGAAGGAGCACCTCCCTGCCCTGCTGCCCACGCTCTGTGCACCTCAGCTGGTCTTCTTGGCCACCAGGGCACACTGCTGCCTCACGGTCAGCTGTTGGTCAACTGTTGGCCAACTGTTGGCCAACCAGGACATCATTGGCTCTCTCGGCCATGGGGGCTGCCTCATGATCACCCTGCTGATCACCAGGACCCTCAGGTCCTTCTCGGCAGAGCTCCTTTCTAGCAGGTCAGCCCAAGCCCATACTGATGCCTAAATGATGAAGCATTTCTAAGGCGAGAGCTAATTCCACATGGGATGATTTGCTGATTCCTTATGTCGATTATCTTGCCTTTGCCAAACAAAGCCTTGCACTGCGCCTCGTGGCTGTGGCACTGCCCTTCGTAGCAGTGGTTGTTGTTGCCACATGGAGTTCCATCTTGCTTAAACAAATCCACAGGGCAGCTGGCTGAGTTGCCATTGCAGTACTCTGGCAGATCACACTCGCTCTGGTATGCTCTGCAGATTTTTCCTGCTGGTTGAAACTGTGGAAAGGAAAGGGAAAGGGAAAGGGAAAGGGAAAGG
>NW_011113764.1:0-6726 GCF_000146605.3 Meleagris gallopavo
TTTTTCCCCCAATATAAATCTAAATTTCTGAAAATGAATTTTTTATAGAAAGTAATGGTATTGTCAGATAAACTAACAAAAAAGATTTATGTTATATATAGATACATAAGACCACTTTCCACATATACATAATTTCAATTCTGTATTTCAAATTACTAGCTTTTTTGTTATTACAAAACAAAGTACAGTATAATTAATGTTATGGGTTTTTTTTTCAATTTCCATGTATTTTTCTATGTATGCATGTCTCTGTGTGTGCTAAGTAGAGAGACTAACAACTCTATTGCTGTGTATTCTGAAAATAGACATTACCAGGTGTTTTTGTGCCGTAACCAATGGTGCTAAACAGTGAGGATTTCATGGATGAAAGCCTGATTGATGTTTCCCTTGGTCATAGTGAACATGAAGTAGTTGAGTTTAAAATCTTCGTTGATAGCAGCTAAACTGCCACCGCAATTTCAATCCTGGATGTGGGATGAGCAGACATCATGCTGTTCAGAGAACTAGTTAGCAAGATTTTCCCTGGGAAACTGCTTTTGAAGGCTTTGGATTCCATCAGAGCCAAACACTTTGTAAGTACCATCTCTTAAGAGAACAGGAACAGGAAATTCCAAAATGTCAGAAGTCATGCAGGTGGGGCAGAAGGTCATCTTGGATGAGCAGGGATCTTCTAGAGCATACATGTCCAACCTGCTAGTTTTATGTTTTTGTTGACTCATTTTTCAAATGTTACGGAAAAAAAAAATACAAAAAAATTTTTTGTTATGTACATAAACTATATTAAATATTTTACATGCAGCTGAAAAAAGCAATTCCTCCTCAGTCAGTGTGGCCCAGGCAAGCAAAATGGATGCCCACATTCTAGAGCATAGTACCTGAAGAGGTCTCAGCTGACTGGAAGCTGGGAAATGTCCCAGTTTTGAAGAAGGGCAAGGAAGAAGGCCTCAGTGATTATGGGCTTGTCAGTCTCACTTTGGTGCCTGGCAAAATTATGTAGATTATTCTGGGAGTTACTGAAAAGCACTTGAAAGACAATGCAGGCATTGGTCACAACCAACACAGATTAAGGAGGAGAAAGTCTTGTTTTATTAATTAATTTTCTTTTATGATATGTTTTCCCACCTCACTGACCAAGGGAAACCAGTTTACATTATCTTTTTGGATTTCAGTGAAGATTTTGAAATTGTTTTGCATCATGTTCTACTGTACAAAATTGTAATATGATGGGTAAACGATTGATGGGTTGATCTCGAGGGATTATAGTAAATGAAGTTACATCAGGCTGGCAGCCAGTCACTGCTGGGCTTCTGCAGGGCTCCATTTTAGGGCTATTTCTTGATGTTTTCTTCAATGTCTTGGGTGCAGGACTTGAAGTTGTGCTAAGTAAGTTTGTGTGTACTGGAGGAGCTATTAACTCTCATAAGGGCAGATAGGCTTTACAGAGAAACTTTGACTAGTTAGAGGGCTGGACAATCATCAACTGCATGAATTTTAACAAGAGCAAATGCCAGATTCTGCACCTGAGATGGGGCAGCCCTGACTATGTGTTCAGACTGGAGGATGAGAGACAGGAGAGCAGCACTGTGGAAAGAGATGTTGGGGCTCTGTTTGATAGCAAGGTGAATATAAGCCAGTCTGTCAGCCCAAAGGGCCAAGCAACCATACCCTGGGGTACATCAGGCCCAGTACTGCCACCAGGCAAGGGAAGGGGTTGTCCAATCTGCTCTTCATGGCCTCGTCTTGAGCACAGGGTACAAGCCTAGATGTCACAATATAAGAAGGACATAGTGCTATAAGAGAGCATCCAAAGGAGGCCTACAAAGATGATCTAAGGTCTGAGAAGGAGGATATTTGAGGAGCAGCTGAGGTCCCTTGCTTTGTTCCGCTCAAAGCAGAGGAAGCTGAGGGCAGGTGTCACAGTGGCCTGCAGCTCTTTACAGGGATTGGAGGGGCAGTACTGTGCTATGGTCTCTGATGACAGCAACAGGACCTGAGGGAAGGGCATGGAGCTGTGTTAGGAGCAAGTCAAGTCAGGGTTAGGAAAAGGTTCTTCAACAGAGGGTGGTGGGCATTTGTTAAACAAAGGTAAGTGCAACAGTGACAGCAGAATAGCAAGATCCCAGGCTGCAGTGAGTGAGAATTCACTAAAACACAACAGCAGCAGGCACAGAAATAAGACGAAGAAGCTGCTTACTTTCAGAAAGCCTCAGAAAAACCAACCCTTAAATTAGATCTGGGAAGGGGTGGATACACTTGAATTCTCCTGGGTTGGCCCTGCCTTCCTACCAGGCTCTCAAGCACTGTTTCAAGCTATGACTTTGCATTTTCACTGGAATAGAATGGCATAGGATGGAATATGATGGAATAGGCTCACTAGGGCAATGGGCACAGCCCCAAGTGCCAGAATTCCCAAAGTGATTGGACAGCACTCTCAACATAGGGTTTGAATTTTGGATGGTCCTGCGTGGAGCAAGAAGGTGGACTAGGTGATCCCCATCATTCTCTTACAACTTAGGATGTTCTATGATTCCACAATTCTATGATTTTCTCTGATCTCTAAGTCTTTAAGTCTACAATTGGATGATTATCACACTGTTTACTAGCCATTTCCTCCATAATCTCATGAATAGGCATTAAAGTGAATTTACCATATCGGGATAAGCATTTGTCTCAGGGGGTTCAAAATGGAGGTGGCAAGAAGACATGGATCTTACAGTTGGGAGTGCTGACAATTCCAAGTTAAACCTTTGGACTGTGGAAGCTGAGCAACAAGAAGTGTGTTTCTGCTTTTTTGCAATTACTGTATAACTGTTCCTGAGTACCAATGCTGTGGAGTTACACACGATGTGTAATGATCTGTAACAAGTAGGAAGGGTTGAGTATATATATGACTTTTCTCTAAAAAAGCAAGTTGCTTTTTTTCAAATAAAGCAAAGTGGTGTTTTAATTTTCCATTATCATCATGTAGGTTGCATCAATCTTATTTTCTAATATAGTGCATTGCCTAAAGGGACTCGGTTGGTTTCGAGAAAGTCACTGACAGCATAATTATACTTTCAGGGATGTTACTGATTGCTGTGCCAGTGCAGCATGGACACACCTCATGCTTAGTCTATGTTCCAGTCCGTCCTTTTGTAATGGCTTGTCATTTGTGTGTATTTTATGAAAAAACATATCGTTGTGCATTACCCCTTATACCATCCAGTTTGTAAATAATTAAGTGCTGAATGACTGCAATGAGTATAAATACATAACTCAGCATCATTTTCAAGTGTTAGCGTTAGGAAAAGGTGTTCAAACTATTAACTTTGTGTAACTACTGTAAGGGTGATTGCATGGAATGTTTGGAATGTTTGCTGGTCACACCATACATCAGTGAGCAGAGAATTGATCTACCTGCCATAACATCTTTATACTGGATACTTTGTAAATAACAATTTGCAGCACTAATGAAGTATTTTATTCACCTCTCTGTGATGTCAAGTGAATAGAGTTGAGCAACTTTTATTTACAAAGGAGATACAAATGGAGGATATGTGAAAGTGAACTCAAGTCTTCTGGTTTAGTCAGTCCAGTCTGGCTTTATTTGCAGCCTTACTATTCCAAAGAAGGAGCTCTGGAAAATAATTCAATCATATAATCAAGAATGGTTTAGGTTGGAAGGAACCTTTAAGAGCATCTAGTTCCAATCCCCCTGCCACAGATAGGGACATTTCCCTCTAGACCAGGTTGCTCCAAGCCCCATCCAGCCTGGTTTTGAATGCTTCCAGGGAAGGGGCACTGACAATCTCACTAGGCACTGTTCCAGTATTTCACCACCCTCACAATAAAGAATTTCTTCCTAATATCTAGTCTAAATCTATCTTCTTCTAGTTTAAGTTCATTTCCCCTCATCCTGTTTCTACCTGCCCTCATAAAATGTCCCTTCCCAGCTTTCCTGTAGGCCCTTAGGTGCTGGAAGGGTTCTATAAGGTCCTCTATGAAGACCGTGTTCAGTGGAAGTGAAGCTGCTCCTATCTGTTTTTAGAGGGCCTCATCCTCTTGGTCTTCCTGATCAGGTGGCCTGTAGCAATGATGTCTCCTTCCCCTGTCTTCTCTTTAACCCTTACCCCTAAGCTCTTTGTCAGCTCCTTGTCTATCCTCAAGTGGAGCTCCATGGGCTCCAGGTGGTCACTGATGTAGTTAGAGGGCAACACCCCCTCCCATTCTCTGCTGCCTATCTTTTCTAAAGATTTTATACCCATCTACTCCTACATTCCCATTGTGAGAGTCATCCTACCATATTTCAGTGATGCCAATGACATCATAGCCCTGGAGGCATGCACACACTCCTCCTGCTTGTTCCCCATGTTCCCCTCAATGATGTACAGGCACTTGAGTTGTCCAACGGATTTTCAGTTTGTTGCTACCTATGCAATCATCTGCCTCTGTGAACTGTTGTAGAGGACTGCTGAAGGAAAACAACCACAACTCTGCCAAGTGAATACTTCCATGTGTGCTTGCACGCTTGCAAGTGGTGTGGCAACGTGGGGCCTGAATCACTTTCAGGGCCACTTTTGTTGTTTGAGTAGCATGAGTGTACTGTTAGGACAAAAAGGCAGTTTTTCCTGCTCTTTTCTCCCCTGTGATTAGCCATTTCCCAGAGGAAGCCAGATTTCTTTTGGTATATCCTCTTACTGGAACTGATGAGGAAAAACAGAGGTTTGAATGTTATTTTCAACTAGAGAAACAATAAGAGGGAGGTTATGTAAATGAAAAGGGGGAAGGATGGACTAAGGAAAGGGAAAACACAGGGAAAAGGAGAAAGAAACAAAAGTCGTGAAGTCTGTATCTAAAAAAAGTAATCAAGCAAACAAGAATAAAAAAGGCAGTAAGGGAGCATTTCATTATTTTGCATTTTTCTGTCAGTCCCTGTATATTGGCATAGTCACTGTATGTCCCTGTGTCATTTATATTCCGTAGCTTCCAAAAATATAAAAGTGAATTTAGTAATTTTACATGAGAAAAGGAATGTAAAGTAGGAGACTAACAGAGATGCTTTATGAGGGAAATGATTTCATTCAGTGAGTGAGGGAAAGAATGGCAAGAGCTTCATCACTTTAATTTATGCCTTTTGAGCTATATCCATCTGGGAGATTTTTCTTCAGTAGAGGTAGTTTCAGAGTGACCAGAAGAGAAATGCTAAGGCCCTATCTAGTCTAGAAATTGCAGATCTATTTCTTCTGATGGGATATTGAGATTCATCTTTATAAATGCTGGTAGAAACATCATCTTTTATATATATTTCAAAAATGAGCTTCATGTAATCTATTGTAATTATGCTTGGTTTTCACTTGTTTAAAACAACCTCAGGTGTTTCTGTGATTTCAAATCAAAGCTAGACAGTTAAAGAAGTCTTGAGAAAAAAAATCAAGTTTTTTTTCTTTTTGAGTTACTGTGGGAAAAGAAGATTCGTATTTATTTTCAAGCCTAAAAAAATTAATACACTTTTTGCTTATAGCAACATTTTAGCCATAGTGTTTATTTGGGTTGATCTTTTGGGGAGGTGACTATTAAATAGAAGAATACAGTTAGGAATGAAACTCTTTTCTGTGTAGCTCATGGCATTTGAAACATTTGTATTTAAAAACAAATCTAAAAAAAACGAAATGCATTTACCAACAGCCAAAAGGATTGTAGCATATACCTAGCCATATTTCATGAACATCTGGAATGATCACAGCAAAAACCAAACCTATACTGAAGAACCCCAAAGTTGTTTACTTGCAGTTTTGTCAGAGCACTGGTCAGAGATTCAGTCCTTTGTGTGCACATTCCCACCAGAAAAATGATTCATGTTTTGCTTTAGATGTCCAATAGTTTGACTGGCCAGAAGGGATGAACCTTTGTGGGATATTTTCTGGTCTATGATGAATGAGTGATCATAAAGCAAACAGTGTTGGGAGAATAAGGCAAGCCGAATAACTGTAGAGCTATAGAGAGTACATCTGCATGATATCTAGTGCAAACAGAAGCATTTTCTTCTGTTTGACCAAGAAGTCACATAGTGCAGGTAGTAAGGGTAATGCTAAAGGACGTAAAAGTACATCTAGGTGACTGAAGTGGGTTGACTGGAAATAATGTGATGGATGGAGAATTGAACAATACCTCAGCTCCCCTGAGATATCCAGGATCCTGGACAACATCCTGACATTATGTGCTGAGTGCTTCGAAATTCATTCATTTTGCTGTTACATAGATGTGATTAACTTAAAAACAGCAAAGCAAAGAAAACCCACAACACAAAAAACTATGCTTTAAAACCAATCTTCTAACTTTCACATGCTTTGTTGTTGTTGGGTTGGGTTGGGTTTTGTTTTCCATTTGCTTTAAATTTCTGTATTAAAGGCTCTTTGTTTTGGAGTCTTGTCTATTAGTCACTCATTCTACTCCATGTTGTGTTGTGTTTTTTTGTTTCCTTCTTTCAGATAGAAGTATTTTCCCCCACAGACTACTACTGATTGACAGCTCTCTAATCTTTAATGTGCTTTAATAACCACATTCTCTTTGTACAGCCATATTACAGTGCTGTAAATATGTCAGATACGTAGTATTAATATAAGTAGCTATTTTACCAGATAATTCTTTGTTCTACCTAAGTGTTTTGATCAAAAATAGATAGATTAAATAAATCTATCTTGTTTTTTGTTGTTGTTGTTTTGTGTGTGTGTGTGTGTGTGTGTGTGT
>NW_011113764.1:8273-19649 GCF_000146605.3 Meleagris gallopavo
GAAAGAAACAGGAAAAAAAACCCAAAACATTGTATATCAAGGCCATTTTTATGTATTTTTGGCCTGGCTTACGAATTCTCAAAATTGTCAGTACCATGGCATATTACTGTCTAACAACAGAAACATCAATTATGTGAGAAATTTATACAGTTTTGTTTTTTTCAGCAGTTTTATTCTAGATATACATACATTCTGTGATAGTTTTGTGGCAGTTTGAAACACTTTTCTAAGTGAACTGTCTGCCATCAATCCCCAAATGAAGTTACTGATCCAATAATGGATGTTGTGCTATTTTTTTCTCATTATATCACAGATTTAGTAAAATTGTAGCAAGGAATCAAAAAAGGTGCTAAATGACCTGCAAAAATTGCAGAGAGATTAGAGGTCATACACGTAACAAGAACTGCTGTAAGAATCTAAAGCATTGTAGACAGTGACCAGTATTTTTTTGCTTTTCCCATACTTGACCTATGGAGGTCATACCACCAGCAAAAGAATCTGCAGGTAGGCCCAGTTGTTAGAGCTTCTGCACTTGAAACTCCAGATTTCAGGTGCAAGCTGTCACGCTGTCTGAAAATTGCAGCCCACAGATGCCTCTTTTACTGAGAGAACAATAAAACTGTCTTGACTGTGTTCAGAGTTTTATAGAAAAAAATGAACAGATACCTTCAGCTTATAAATGCATTCATATTTCATCATTCATTCTCTGAGGATCTCTTTCCCTCCCTATAAACCCATCTACTCTTAAATCTAATCAATATCTGCTGAACAGGTACAAGGGCTAGTGAAAAAGCTTGCAGAGAAGTTACTAATGTAGGAGAAATTAGATACAGTATTCACTGTTTTCCTATAAACAACAAGAATAAGCAAAATGTGATGGTCTTTATCTTTCATTTTCTAATAGAAAAATAATATTGAAAGAGTGAACCATCTGTTTGAACATTTCCTGCTCTGGGAAACTGTTGAGATATGATCATTGCTTTCTCATGATGGCTTGAAAACAGTAACCAGATACAGGGATCCTGACCTTGAAAGTCACTGTACATCATGATGCATCTACATATGTATAAACATGACCATGCTCTCCTTCTCTGGAGTCCAGAGTCTCCCTCTTTGGAGATATTCAAGACCCACCTGGACATCTGCTTGTGTGACCTGGTGTAGGGAACCTGCTTTGGCAGGGGGTTTGGACTTAATGATCTCTGGAGGTCCCTTCCAACCCCTATGATTCTGTGATTCTGTGACTCTGTGATGCTCAAGGCTGTGCTGCACTGCCATTCAGCCCTGTGCTATTCTGTCCATATTCCTGGCCATGAGATAATCTCAGCTGGTATACAGCAACAGAACCCGCAGATAGCTTCTGCCTGACACCAGCAATGATTCTACTGGCCTGCCCCTCTCTGTCTTAAAGCCAATACCAAGTTCATGCAAACATTCCTCCTGTCTGGCAGCAGGAATGATGAATAGAGTTGTAGACTTCTAAGGAAAACTTACACTGGCTCAAATGATTGAAATGAGGGCATATTGTCCAAAGTATAGAATGTGGTTTGGAGCCTGTTCTATGCTGCACAGCTCAGGGTTCCAGCATCCATAGGGGTGTAAAACTATACTGTGCTCTTTTTCTTTAAAGTGCTAGCTCTAACCACTAGCACTTTAAACAATGCCTGAGAGTGCCTTTCTTATTGGTACCATAGCTGATCAGCACATCCTGGTGCAAAACATCCAGCACAGTCAGCAAGTCTTAAGGATAAATGCTTTTCTGGACAAAGGATGGTAAAAGAGAAAGAAACAGGGCACCTGGCCAGCCCTGTACAGCTATGGTAGGCATAAAGACATTTTCTGGAGAATTGGAAAAGGGAGGAGGACTTTTCCAAATGTCTCCTACCAGTTGAAGTACTAATTTATCTCAATAAACATAAAGCAGAGAAAGGAAAATATGAGAAAATTTTCCACTGTTTAGTTGATGCTAATGTGCTTGAAATTGATGTGTTTCACATTGGGAAAACATAGAGCCAAAGTGGGCAGGCCTGCAAGAGCTGCAATGGCAGTGCACAGCAGCTCTTGGGCAGCATGCAGAACTCCTAGTGCAAAACACTAATTGAGACAGGGTAAAATGTACCAGTACCATAAGCAGGTTATTGTCAGTAGATTCTAAAACCAGATAGACTGGAAACACTAAATACCAGTTCTGTCCAGCATTTTATGATTTAGAGAAATATTTTCAGTCTAGAGATAGATGAGGAAAGTACAATCACAATTTTGCAATATGTTGCTGTCTAGAAATCTAGAAATACTGACAACATACTTCGGCTTTTTCAAGTTATGTGTGGATGACAATCATGCAGTGAAACTGATGTGAGATGACAAATGTGTGATTATTCCAAGTGAGACTGAAATAATACCATATTCAATAAAAACAAGTAACCTTATGAAAGGAATGGCTGTTCAAAGTTTATGTTTTTTACTGCAGTATGGTTTCAGAAAGTTTTCCCAATTTTAAGTCATAAATCTGCATTCAGATTAGTCCTCTTCAATGGACTAAAATCTTCATCTTTATGCCACTCTCATTAGTCTTTGACTTCCAAGCTGTTCTGGAATTTCAGCAGTATGCATTTGGTTCTTAATGTATGAAGGAAGAACCAAGTGTGTAGCTTAAAATTTTAAAATTCATTTACATTTTGATAATTACTACATTTATTTCCAAAAGGAAGTGATTTATCATACGGAAGCAGAAGGGATTACAGTTCTACAGGACTGTAAGCAATGAGCATAATTCCACAACTTTGATAACTAACTGTATTTATATTTCTATTTGTTGTCTATACAAACATTGGTGGGTGCAATACACACACCTAGAACATAGAGCCCTCTGGGCTAAGAGAACAGTTTTAAGGGTGGTTATTCATCCTTGAGAAAACAGCTTGCAGCTAGGTGTCTGAAGAAGCAAAGCTTTCCATGTAGGAACAGTAAAAGCCTGAACACTAACGCTGTTAATCACTAACAGAGAAGATGTGTCCAAGGAATGTTTAAGTTGGCAATATATTTTTATGATATTATGAAGAGGCAGACAAACTTGGTGTGAGCCAGAACTCATGTTTTTCAGAGCTTTCCACTCTGTCAAGGGAAAATATTACTTTTTTCTTCACTGCAAATGAATCCTTAACGTTTCGTGTAAAGCCTATCTGATCCTAAAGTCTTTCATGCATAAGGAAGTCAAGCTTATAAGGCAACTGTTCAACTGTGGAAAGATTTGGCATCTCTGGAACATCTTTCTGTACTTATCATTAGAAAGCTTACAGTACTCAGAAAGAACAGGATCCATCTTAAAAGATCTGCTTCAAGTGCACAATACCGAGTTTTGATGAGTTCAAGGCCTGCTGGGCTAGCTTTATGAACTATAAGGAGATGACAAGTTTAATCACAGGCTGCTGATTCTGCTTCTCTGATTCTACAGTGTTCAGCAAATCAGCAGAGTTGCACATGAGCTTCAGTCCTGCAGAGCTTCTGATCACTTACGCTGTCTGCAGCGTTTAGTAGCTCAGCAAGACTCCTCTAGCTGCAATGCTGCTGCGCTCCATAATAGTGCAGGTATGAAATGTGGTATCATTAGATCCTTTCAGCATAATAAGCTCTTTTTTCACTCCTAGAGATGGCACTAGACTTTTTGCCAAAATAATTTCTAGGTGGAAGAAATGTTGGTGTTTTAGTTTTGGCTGGATTGTGGGAAAAAAAATGACTGTTCAAGGTGGCAGTTTTATACAATAATTGTTCAGTAGCAGAAACGGAATAGTGTAATCTCTTATCCTGTTAACAGAAACCTCACAATTGGTGTGACTATAGGAGATTTAAACTGTTGAAAAGAGGAAAGAGAAATGTGTATCACTGTTACTATGTATTTATATGCTGTAAATGGGCTCTCAGGAAAACTAACCAGAGTTCTAAAAATAACAAACAAGAACCACAAAAACAATAGCAATAACTCACTTGCTTGTAAAAATGATCGCTTATTTTCTTAATTTATCCTGTGAATAAAAAGGAAGATCAAACACTTTTTTGCAGGGTAGTCTTAGATGATAAATTAAGTATTGTTTTAGACTAGATAATTATTTTCTTTGTGGGAAATATGTTAGTTCCTAAGGGTTTCTGCTGTTAAATGAAAAAGAGCGTGATGTTATAATTGCCATTTCTTAAATGCTAGTTGTATGCTTTAAACATTCAAGGACTTTTATTTTGCCATTCAGTATAACGGCAGCAAACATAATTAGAAATGTTACCATTTTCAAAGATTGTTTGGTCAGGTATATGATTAGAGACAAAAGTGTAAAGAGGCAGGTCAGTCTCCAAACAGACCCAGGCAACATAGCAGGAAGTACTCTGTGAAGCCTGTGTTCCCAAATGTATCTTGGCTGGCAGATGCTCTGTAGTTTTGTCTGCAATACCATTTTCTTATATTAATTTACTTCTATGAAAGCAAAGGATACAAGTATCTATTAATGGAGTAAAGGCTTGAGTTTTAAATTCATAGAATCATATCATAGAACAATAGAATGGCCTGGGATGAAAAGAACCTCAAAGATCATCTAGTTTCATAGAATCACAAGGTTGGAAACGACCTACAAGATCATTCAGTCCAACCGTCCTCCCATTACCACCGCTACCACAAGTACTAAACCATATCTCGCAGCTCCTCATCCAGACGCCTCTTGAGCACTGCCAGGGACAGCGACTCCACCACCTTCCTGGGCAGCCATTCCAGTGCCTGACCACCCTCTGAGAGAAAAAGATTTTCCCTATGTCTAATCCAAACCTCCTCTGGCGCAACTTGTGGCCATTTTCTCAGGTCCTGTTTGTTGCCTGGGAGAAGAGGCCAAACCCCTCTCCACCCCAACCTCCCTTCAGGAAGTTGAAGAGTGCAATGAGGTCTCCCCTCAGCCTCCTCTTCTCCAGACTAAACAATCCCAGCTCCCTCAGCCACTCCTCATAAGACTTGTGCTCCAGACCCCTCACCAGTTTCATTGCCCTTCTCTAGACACGCTCCAGGGCCTCAACATCTTTCTTGTAGTGAGGGGCCCAAAACTGAACACAATACTCGAGGTGCGGCCTCACCAGTGCTGAGTAGAGAGGGATGATCACCTCCCTGCTCCTGCTGGCCACACTATTTCTAATGCAGGCCAGGATGCCATTGGCCCTCTTGGCCACCTGGCCATACTGTCAGCTCATGCTCAGCCAAGCATCAGCCAACACTGCCATGTTTCTTTCCTCTTCACAGTCATCCAGCCTGTAGTGCTGCATGGGGTTACTGTGGCCAAAGTGCAGGACCCAGCACTTGGCCTTGTTGAACTTCATCCCATTCACCTCAGCCCAGCCATTCAGCTTGTCTAGAAGGGCCTCCTTACCCTCAGGCAGATCAACACCACCTCCCAACTTGGTGCCATCCATTTCAACCCCCCAGAGCCACATGCAGCCTGACCTTCAATGCTTCCAGGGATGGACCATCCATATCCTCTCTGGGCAACCTATTCCAGTACGTCACCATCCTCTGGGTGAAAAAATTCCTCCTAATATCTAACCTAAATCTCTCCTGTCTTAGTTTAAAACCATTCCCTCCTGTTCTATCACTATCAACCCATGTGAATAATTGTTCCCCCTCCCAGTTATATGCTCCCTTCAAGTACTGGAAGGCCACAATGAGGTCTCCCC
Organism: Meleagris gallopavo; assembly: GCF_000146605.3. Taxonomy (NCBI): domain Eukaryota; kingdom Metazoa; phylum Chordata; class Aves; order Galliformes; family Phasianidae; genus Meleagris; species Meleagris gallopavo. The sequence continues at coordinate 13,974 of NW_011113764.1, forward strand.
GGAGCCTTCTCTTCTCCAAGCTAAACAACCCCAGTTCCCTCAACCTTTCCTCACAGGAGAGATGCTCCAGCCCTCTGATCATGTTAATGGCCCATCTCTGGACTCATTCCAAGAGCTCAGTGTCTTTCTAGTGCTGGGGACCCCAGTACTCCAGATGCAGTGCTCCATAGGGACCTCACAAGAGCCAAGTAGAGGGGGACAATCACCTCCCTCTCCCTGCTGGCCACCCCTTTTTTAATGCAGCCCAGAACACAGTTGGCCTTCTGCGCTACAAGCACACACTGCTGGCTCATGTCCAGCTTCTCATCCACCAGGACCCCCAAGTCCTTCTCTGCAGGGCTGCTCTCAAGGAGATCTTCTCCCAGTCTGTGTAAATACCTGGGATTGCCCCAACACAAGTGCAGCACCTTGCACTTGACCTTAATGAACCTCATTAGGTTTTCATGGGCCACTTCTCCAGTCCAGGTCCCTCTGGATGGCTTCCCTTCCTTCCAGTGTATTGACTCCACCACTCAGCTTGGTGTCATCTGCAAACATGCTGAGGGTGCACTTGATGCCACTGTTTATGTTGATGAAAAAGTTGAAGAGCACTGGTCCCAAGACTGACTCTTGGGGGACATCACTTGTGGCCAGCCTCCCCTCAGACATAGAACCAATAATTGCAACCCTCTGGCTGCGACCAGCCAACCAGTTCTTAATCCACTGAACAGTTCATCCTTCAAATCCATACCTCACCAACTTAGAGAGAAGAATGTGGTGATGGACCATGTCAAAGGCTTTGCAGAAGTCCAGGTAAATGACATCCATTGTCCTTCTCCTGTCCACCAAAGTCGTCATTCCATCATAGGAGACCACCAGATTGGTCAGGCAAGATCTGTCCTTGATGAAGCTGTGCAGGCTGTCTTGAATCACCTATTCATTTTGTACATGCCTTGACATAGTAACCTGGAGGATCTGCTCCATCATCTTCCCAGGCACAGAGGTTGAGACTCACTGGCCTGTAGTTTCCCAGGTCATCCTTTCTCTCTTTCTTAAAAGTGTAAGTAATGTTTCCCTTTTTCCAGTCACCTGACAGCCATGATTTTTCAGATATAATGGAGATTGGTTTGGCAACCACATCAGCCACATCTCTCCCAGAACCCCAGGATGGATATCATCTGGCCCCATGAACTTATATACATTCAGTTTTACGAGGCAGTCTCGGACTTATTCGGCTGCTACAGCACGATAGAATCCACTCCTCTCACCCTCCCCTAGAAGTTCAGGGTCCCGGCAGACACTGAGAGCCTGACCACTAGAGAAGACTGAGGCAAAGCACTCACTGAGTACCTCAGCTTTTTTCATGTCTGAGGAAGTTCTCCATCCTCATTTGTCAGAGGGGGAACACTCTCCTTGATCTGCCTCCTCCTGCTAATGTATCTGTAGAACTCCTTCTCATTATTTTTCACATCCCTCACCAAGTTCAGCTCCATCTGTGCCTTATCTTTTCTGATCCTATCTCTATACATGTGGACAACACCCCTGTATTCCTTCCAGGCTACACAAGACTGCTTCCAGTTCCTGTACATATCTCCCTTTTCCTTCAGTTTAAGCTGCAGTCCTTGCTCAGCCATGCCAGTCACCCATCTCCTCTGCTCAATTTCTTCTCCTGGAGGATGGAGAGCTCTTGTGCTCTCAGAAGGGCGTCCTTAAAGAACTGCCACCTCTACCCTATTGCTATGCCCTTAGGGATAGTTTCCCGAGGGATCCCATCCAGCAGTTTCTTGAGCAGCTGGAAGTTTGCTCTCCTGAAGTTCAGGGTCCTGACTGCTTTTTGTCAAATTTGCATTCCTCAAGGTTACAGACTTCACCAGGGCACGATCACTACAACCCAGGCTGCCTCCAAACTTAACCTCTCTAATGCTCTCCTCTGCACTGGGGAGCACCAGATCCAGCAAGGTTTCACCTCAGGCTGGTCCATCAAATACCTGGACCTGGAATGTATCCTCAGCAGACTCCAGGAATCTCCTGGATTGTCTGCCAAGAGTTGCATTGCTAAAAAGACTGCCTATCAGCTTCTCCCAATCTACTATTTCCATCAGTCAGAATTTGCTAGGTGAGCTTCTTGTGTGTTTCCTAAACTGACTGAGGACAGAGAACTAGGCTCGTAAAAGATCTCTTAAGCAATCCCGCAAGTAGAGCTAAGACACAGAAGTGACACTTGCTGGGGGCAAGGCAGTATGTGAGTTCTGAAAAAAAAACAGACCAATTGCGCAGGTCCATATGGGAACACTGTTATGACAGCATGCATAAGCTTCTGCTGCTCAGGCTTGTGCTTCAACATGGAAGTAGACTTTTTAAAGAAAGTGTGCTTGAATTATGGTGTTAAGAATGTATTAAGCTGGTAAAAACAAACTGGCACATGAAGGAATAACATGAGTATGTGTATGGGAACTGCTGAGTCATGGCCTGAACCTCTGATTGATCACGTGAGGCAAGCAATGAGTCAGCCAAGGAGCACAGGTGAAGTAGATTCAGCTGTGCTGCTGGAAGGGGTGGAGCCTGGCTCTGCCTCTCCTGGACCCATTTAAGAGCTGACCACCAGTAGGGAAGGATTTCTTCTGGAGATCCGCTCTGCTGGAGTTTGGTAAGCAAGCTCAGGATACGGGTAAGCTTTCTATATATTCTCTTTTTGTTATTATAATTTGCTTTGCCTAACTCTCTTGTTTATTTTGTAATTATAACGTCTTAATATTCATTGATTATACAGTATATAACAGTAAATTAAGAAGACTAAGGTAAAAAGTAGGTTTCCATTTCCTTTTGTTGTTCGGGATGAAAAAATGTGAAAAGTTATGTGAACTCATATGAATGGGTGACAAAGGGAAATATGATCTATGTAACAAAGATGAAAGGAAGCAATGGAGGAAGCAAAGACTACTGAAGTGTTCAGCTTCCTCTTTTTCTTCTCTCTCAACAGATAGGCAATTACATCTTATTTATGATCCTTGCTTGAACAAAACACAGTATTAACTAGGGATTAAAAGAACAGCTGTGAGAATGGAAGAAAGAATCTTGAATGAATACAGGCATAAGTTACACGCGTTCCAATCTGCACTCTGTAACCTCAGCAATTATTTTCAATGCACTTTCAAAGGAAAAGTAAGGGTAGAGGAAAGGCAACTATAATAGTTATCTCTAGAAAAGACAAAGGAAAGGGACAACATGAAGAATTACAGAGCAGTCTCACTTGATGCTGATTCTTGGGAAGATATGGGAATAAATTGTGACAATTTCTAAGCATTTGGACAATATAACAATAAGACACAGCCAATGTAGATTTATCAAGAAGAAATCAGACCAAATAAATTAAATTTCATTCTAGAGAGGATGACAAAGTAAGACTGTTTTAAAGACAAAATAAGAAGCAGCTACTATATCCATTGCTTTTATGAAAAGTTTTACTAATGCTGCATTTTACAATTTTTAAGAAAATTCCTAAAAACATGTACCAGATTAAGTTACTGGTTGCAGTGGAATTGCCTGGTCTTGGTCTGAACTAATGGTTGAGCACCAAGTGGGAAGGCGTGGCTAACCCAGGGAACTCAGATGCAAGAAGTGCATCTGAGTGATTGGGAGAGGTGGAGCCTGGATCCACCCCTCCTCACTGCCTCTTAGCAGGCAAGGGAATAGCATTGTTCTGGATGGAGGCTGTGCTCTTCTTGTATTGTCACTGGTTGTCAGAAGGGATGAGTTAATTTTTTCTTATTACCTGCTCTTCCTTTGTAGTGCTTCTATCCCATTAGAAGGCACTGTCACTGCCTTTTTTTTGCCAAATGCTATTGGGAACCAGGCAGGAGTTAATCTCGTAAAAGTATTTCATTTTAATCCTCCTGAAAAGGAGAATACTAAAAGTGGCATTCCTAAAGAACATAAATGGGTGGTTTGATTGAGAAAGACAACTACCCCTCTGGAAAAAGCCTTGCCAGGGATATGTCCCAAGGTTCCTAGGATCTCCATATTGTGGAATTGCTACAGTGATTGAAAAATGGGGCCCCTTGTGGGATGGGGACAATATTTTTGAGTCCCTGGTCTGCATGGCAGACTATCTTCATGACTTCAGTAAAGATATACTGATCAAAAAAGAGCAACAGCTGGCTGCATCCGCTGTGGTATATCTACTCTTAATGGCCTTGAATCAATTAGGTGTATCAAATAACACTCTGGAAAATCGGAATCAATTACTATGTGACCAAAGCAAAAAACTTGAATGAAAGATGCTATATGAACTGGGGGAGGGGGGAACTAAACAAAGTCAATTCATGTGCCCATACCCAGTATTGACTCTCTCATGAGTACATTAAGTAGAGGAATAGAAACATATCACTGTGTTCTGGATCTAGCAAATACACTTTTCAGCATTCCAGTTGCTAAGGAATCCCAAGACGAGTTTATATTCACAGGGGAGAGCAGGCAGAGGATTTCTCAAGTCCTGTCTGAGGGGTAGGTGCATTCACCTACCTTTGTCATAATTTGGTGGTGCATGACTTGGCAAATTGGAACTGTCTACCATCAAGATGTACCTTTACATCATCTATCTAATGTTACCATTGGGTTCAATGGAGGCATTAGAGAAGACAATAAATTCACTAAGTGCCTATTTACAAGAAAAATTGTGGGATATAAATCTGTGGAAAGTACAAGGTCCAGGGCTATCAGTTAAATTCGTAGGTGTTGTCTGACTAGTTAAGACCACCTGGGTCTCACCCAAAGTGATTATAGATAAGGTCCAAGTGTTCCTGGCTCCCATGAACACTGAAGCAGTTGCAGGAGTTTTAGGGCATATTAGGAAACTGGTGATCCTTTATATCTGCTTAATGCAGCTGCTTACACATCTATATTGACTAACAAAAAAAGGCCAGATATGGGATTGGGGTAGAATAAAATAAGAAGCTTTTCAACAGGCAAAAAAAGCCGTGAAACAGGCTGGATGTATTCAATCCAAAGCTTCCAGCTGAACTAGATGTGCATGTAACTCAAGAGGGATTCAGATTGTGACAGTGTCAGAGTGCTGTTTGAAACCCAGCAGGGCTTTGGTCACAGGTTTGGCATGAAGCAGAATAAAGATACAGTATGGTCAATAAGCAGATAATAGGGTGTTCTACTGTGGGTTCATTCTCTGGATAACACAGTGGGCCACTCAGGATTGGAAAGTCCACACACAACCTATCTGAGGCAAAATTATGTGGGTCGATGTACAGAACATAGGCACAGGTCTGTACAAGCATACCACATCAACCCTTGCAGTTACCAGGCAATTATAAAGCTGACACACTGGCTGAAAAATACATCAGCAGAAGACATTTGCTGGCTACATGAGAAACTAGAACATGCAAGACAAAAGACTACAAAAGAGGGCCAATGGCATCCTGGCCTGCATTAGAAATAGTGTGGCTAGCAGGAGCAGAGAGGTGATCATCCCTCTGCACACAGCACTGATGAGGCCGCACCTCGAGTATTGTGTTCAGTTTTGGGCCCCTCACTACAGGAAAGATGTTGAGGCCCTGGAGCGTGTCCAGAGAAGGGCAACGAAACTGGTGAGGGGTCTGGAGCACAAGTCTTATGAGGAGTGGCTGAGGGAGCTGGGATTGTTCGGTCTGGAGAAGAGGAGGCTCAGGGGAGACCTCATTGCACTCT
>NW_011113764.1:19669-31121 GCF_000146605.3 Meleagris gallopavo
GGATGAGGAGCTGCGAGATATGGTTTAGTACTTGTGGTAGTGGTGGTAATGGGAGGATGGTTGGACTGAATGATCTTGTAGGTCGTTTCCAACCTTGTGATTCTATGATTCTGTGATTTCTATTAGGTCTGTTCCCATTTGAATATATGTCAGGTGAAACTGCCATTCAAGATTGTTGTCTTTGGCCCACTTCTTCACAGTTGCATCTGTGAAATGCATTTCTTGGTCATTCTCAATGATCTGAAGAGTGTCATATAATGCCATCAGCCTAGTCAGTGCCTTAATGATATAGGCTTGTTTTTTCTTTGATACGAGATAGGCCTTGCATCAGTCCAAAGAGAAAGTGGAGTCATGTGCAGTCTGACATGCTCCTGTGTAGGATCCATGTCCATACTGAACAGGATCACTGCAATACAGTAACGTGGGAAATCAGAGCAGGCCCCTCAAGTCTGCTTTCCTCTACAGCTCTTCTCTTCCTTGTTCTTTGCCCCCAAAATGCCACTGAAAAGAAAAGAACAACTGTTGCCAGGCAACTTCTTGCCATTATCTTCAAGTCATTTTTCCCTGTGAATGCTAGTTGCTGATGTCTGGACGGGTGCTTTAGACACACAATTGTTTCTGAACTCTTTATTAAAAAAGAGTAATTATACCTTTTCCAATTAGATAAGCACTAGATAACAATTAGGCTTTTTAATTATTGCCTTTCTTTACAATCAGCTCTTTCATTCATTAATCTTCATAGATTTGAGTTCAAAGTATAGCAAACAGAATAAACTTCCTGCTAATGTGAGGTCAGGTAACCATTCTATTGAATAATTAGAAATGAAGAATAGAATCGTAACGAGATTTTTTCACTGTGATCAGCAGTCCTTCTCCTGTTTTGCTATCAGCTCATTAGTACTTAAATTTAGAAATATTTCTCTTCAAATGTGCTTTTTAAACCAGATAGTTATTCTATGAATTTAGTTTTTAATCTTAGGTTTACTTTTTAGCTCAACAGTTTGTAGTAACAGAGCTCCCTACTTCCAGATGAGAAATATGAAGTAACCACGTAATTTCATTTTAATCTTAGAAGTGAGGCATGGAAGGAGAAAAGAATAGGGAAGTCTAATTGATCATCCAGGAAGAAAGAAACTTTTCTTCATTTCCTTTTTCCTAACTAAGTAATGTAATAATGGATGAATTACCCCTATATATATATATAGTGGGTATGATCCTGTCATCTGTTCAATATCAGTATGACATGAATCCTTTCCTTTAGTTTAATTGTAAAATTGAAATAAGCACAGGAAACATTTGTTAGAATACATATTAAATTGGTCATACATATTTGAAGTAGCACTGTCTATGTTTATAAAAAGCCATTTATTTTGTGCATAGATCTTTTGAAGGTGAGAACTGATGATGACTGCTAAGAAAAAGGGATCATTGAACAAATTATTCAGATTAAATGTAAAGTACATGGGAAAAGCACTCCCCTGAGTTACATGGATATTCACTTATATTAGCATTTTTGCTTTGAAAGGAAAAACAGAGTGGAAAGTCAGAAATATCACTGCATCGCAATGAACAATCTTCTTTTCTCATTAGGAGGATACTGTGCTTTTGTTACTGCTCTGGTTCCAGTGTGAAGAAGTGAAATGGATATTAAACCTGTCATAAAGGAAAGAAAAATGTGAAATGTGATTTTTAAGGAAGAACAACTCAGTTTCTCCTTTTTCCTACAATGAGCAGCAATGACTTGTTTTGAACAGCCTTAATCAGTGAACTGATTCTTTCTCTCATGAATTCACAAGATTCTGATCTCCCAGGCTTGTACTCCCGACTATGAAGTGAAATTCTTTTGGCAATGAGAGGTGGAAAGTGACTTTCTCAAGTCCCGATAGAATACAATGCTGCCTTTAGCCTGGTGACCAGAACCACTGTAAAATATGCCTTCATGATGTGGGTATAACTAATTTGATATCTTTCTGATACTAAAAGAAGATCAGGCTCCTGTCTCCTATGCCTATAACACTTATCCTTGACACTGAAGTGGACCTCCACGATCTGATTGCACTGACTGATATTGCAAGAACTGCCAGAGGAAAAGGCAAGGGCTTTTTGTTTGCTTGGTGTTACTATGTCACTAAGAACGTTCCTCCATGTGAGGGATCTGGCAAGTCCAGAGCAAATAAAGCAGGCCATGTGTTGGGACAGGGTAACAAGTGAGATGGGTGTTGGAGGAAATTTCACCTGCAGGTGGCATCAGAACTTTTACAAAACAGCAGGCAAATAATTGAATGATTTTGATTTCCTTCGCATTGTGGAGGGCCACATAGATAAACCTCCAGCTTTTTTGATAACTGCTTTAACAATTAGGCTATTGTATAAAAGTTTATATCCTCTCTCTCTTCTCTGGCCTGCACCAGATGATGCTGTGATCTGGACACATGACCAGCTTGGGCTCTGGAGGATCCTGGCTGTGATGAAGCCTACCTAGGGATGAGACCCAGACTCAGTCAGGGAACAGACCAGGTGAGGCAGTGTAACTGTAGAATTGTGCATGAGGAGAATTCTAAAGGCATGCAGGTATTTTATATATAAAATAAATGTGAGGAGCATATAGAATACACTGAATGATCTCTGTGATTGCAAGAGCATCATGCAATTTTTTTTTCCCTCAAGTGCATCATTACACGGTTAACAAGAAGATTATTAAGCAGGACTACTTAGTCATAAATAATTTATGAAATCTAAATTATGCATCTTAGCTCCTTTCTCATCTCAGTAGATCCTATGGTCAGTCAAAAATAGAGAAAAATTTCTGAGCACTGCAATATTTACAGACTTCTGTGTTATACACTATATTCAGTGGTTTAAGAATAGTAAAACAAATACTTGTTACATGCTAAGATAGATTTAGATAGTTAGGCAATATTTAACAACTTTAATTTCCTGGTATATGGTATAGTCTGTACTTAGAGTGATAAGATTACAGAACAGCCAGCAACATAACCTTCAGATATGGAACTTTATCTCCAACAAGTGTGAAGCAACTTTAAAATAGCTTAAGCAGCTGCCTGCTTAATTGCATGCATTGTAGACTTAGGCTAGCACCAGTGAAACTGAATGGTAAATATTTGTAATTTTTTCTTTAGTTGCCTACCTCCATTTGGTACAGAAGGCTCACTCATCTTTTTAAGTGTGTATTTGTAAGCATTTTTATTGCCCTTTAATCTTCATGTGTGTTGTGACATGGTTTTCACTTCTGTCTGTGTCTGATCAACTAGAGCACACATGCATGCTTGGCATGCTTTCAAGAGGCACAGCTATTTTATATATCTGCAGAGTATGCAGCCTCTATTTATCACAAATGGAGAAACCAGAGCAAGATGTAGCTTTAGCTGGCATTAGTAACGAATTTCCACTTTTTTTCTGAGGCTGGCAGAACAATCCAGCAAACCAAAGAACACACATTATCTTTACGTCTTTGTAAGGAGTAGTGATAAAGCACACAACTCAGAAAGAGGTAAAATGTATATGTTGAACAGCTTTAGCTCTAAAGCACAGAAGCTCTAAAAGTCCGTGCATTTTGAGATATCTGACTGCTGATGTCTTTTGTTGCAGGCACTCCAGATCGTGTTACCTAACTTGTTTATCCTAAGGCGATGCATAGAGCTGTGACAATGGTGGGCCACGCAGATGCCTCACATAACTGCAGCGAAGTCTGATGAGGAATTAGGCCTCATTTGTTTTGTGAGGAGAACTATATTTAGACAGTCTCAATTCCACCACTATTCCAGGACTTGATCATTCTTATTGACCGGCTTGCAAGGCAGCTGGCTACCAAGTGCCAATGGGAAACAACAACAGGAGAACCATAAGCAGTATTTTGACCCACAAATGGTGAGAGTAACAACATGATGACAGTAATCTTTTGATCATGGCTGTATAATTTATTGCTTTAAGTGTTGTGGAGGTGGATATCTGGATCAAACTAGATCTTTTAAGCACTGACTGTAGAGATATCAATTTCCATATTGAAGTACCCCCACCCTTCCATTTTTTTCCCAGGTAACCTCTGGAGTTGAGCAGTTCTCTCTGTAGTTGTTTACAGTTCCACTTGTGTTGTGGTACTTCTGGTTTATTTGATGTGAACAGTATTCCTGGCAGCTTCCCCACAGAAGTTCCACTTCGGAAAAGCGGATGTGCAAACATAGAATGAACACATCTGTATATGCTTAATAGTTTTCTTTAATCTTCTAGGAATAACTCAGAAAGATACAGGGAGGAATTCCAAAATGTTCTCTGTACATCTGTTTGCTTTTTATGTATGTAAAACTGTCTAGGCTTCCCCTTGAAAGATTTTATTTTAAGCAATGGGAGTTGGACAAGCAAGGTTAGCAGCAGGAAGGAAACAACAAAGTCTGCTCAAGTGGACTGGCAGTAGGAAACTCAGTGAACTGAAATGCAGTTCTGCCTGGCTGTGACAGTACAGATGACACACATAGAAACATCTGCTGCTAGACTTATTGATGCATCTGTAAAATGTAGCACATTGCATGATAGATCCAATATATCATAAAATAGAAATATGACAGTCTAATAATCAGCTTAGAAAAAACATGTTGGTGACACAACTAACAGAAAGACAGAATAAGCAGAACAATTTTTTTCAAATTACTTTGTATTTTCAGCAGTGTTCTTGTACTGGCTTCAGGGTGTTTGTCAGAGATCTGTGATGAAATTTTACTCTTCCTGTGCTTCATCATTGAAAACAGTTTCTCACAAGTGTGGGTACTGCCAAAAACCAATGACACGAATAAGGTGTGATGGTGAAATGGGGTATTTTCTTCTCATTTAGAAGTCTGGTAGAGAGATGTCAAAGTTTTGAGTTGAGCATATGACTGCAAATCTATACATTCAATTTGAAAATTCCCAGGTGCTTTATTTATGTCAACTGAAAGTGGAGCTGCAACTGTAAAACAAAAAAAAAACAACTACACACACACAAAACACCATCATTTTTCAGCAATCTTGAAACCTGTTCTCAGATTTCTTTACCAAAATGGAAAGCACAGATGTGTATTTTTTGCTGCTCCCAGGACAGTATTCATCCCATGTATTACAATGCATACAATTACTTGCCATCACCTTAGTTGGCACTGCCCTGCATGTTCCCTGCATCCAGGTTCCAGCCCAGAAAGTGGCAATTGTACACTTTGGTTTGGTTGCTATGCAATGGGTGCGTGCCCAGGGCTAGGCCAGGCCACTTGGTGGCAGAAGTGCTGCCTTGATAGTGTGGGGTAGTGGGTGGCTGCATTGAAAGCTGGGCTGGACTGCATGCAGCCTTTGAGTTGGACATGCCAGCTCTAGGGGAACTGTATCAGGCTACCATGGAAATCTTCAAGAGAGGGATCACCTCTTCTATTCAGAGGACAAAGGTGTCCTCCACCTCTCCACCTGCCTCTTCTTCCCTAGGGGTTTCCAAGGGGCAAGGTAGCAAAGGTGGGTTGCAGGGCTGCTGTGTAGACAGATGACCTCCCTGCCCACATCTGGCAGCACAAGGCAGACCACAGAGGTGTGCTGGTTTTTAGCACTATTATGAGGGTGATTCTCTGAGAAAGAATTGGAGATTTCAGTGTTAATTACCCACTGTGTTAATCTATTAAAAATTAATATATAGACATCTACAGAGGAAGAGATGGAATATTTAAGAGGATCCTCCCTTGTCAGCAAGATATTGTAAATTTCCTCTTTAAAGAATGAAAATATGATTTCCATTCTGTGCCTGCCTGTTTTGTGTTCAAAGTACTTTAACTTTTTCCTTCTTATCATTCAATTTAATTCACCATCTGTTCACCCAGAACACTGCATTTTCAGCTGAGATATCAAAAGGAAGACCACATTAATCAAACATTTGTACTTCTGAAGCAAGTAGGATCTAGAAGAAACAGACAAATAAATCATGAAGCTTAATTACATATTACATTTTTCTTTATCTCTGCCTGTAGGAATGCCTGAGCTTCACAAGTTGCTATGTTATCCTGAAGTTTGACGACTTGAGCTGCAGAGATAGGCGCATTAGATTTTCTTCATGACATTAAGAGGACTTGGGTGTAAGTCCTGCTTTCAGCAAAGAAGCTGTAAACAGAAATTGTGCTTTGCTGGCACGTTTGCAGCAGATTAAAATGAGGTTAATAAGTACACACAGAGAATGTCTGAGTAAGATAAGGTCACAGATTATATAAGTAAAAGTTAAGCTGTCAAACCATGAAACGGTTGCTAAAAGTTTTTAGGCAACGGAGCCAATTGTTGTTTAAAAAGACATCATAAGATAAAATCAATAGGTGTGAATATGTAAAGATTTAGAAGTATTAAACCACAGTTAAATGAGAAAGATGAACACTTCACCAGTGATTATTTTCTTCTCCACTTAACACAAGCATAATTTCTCTGATCTCTTTTTTTCATTAGTCACTAAGCAGTTCAAAGTATTTTTCTGCAAAATGCTACAGGTTAGAATTTTTAACACATAGTTTTCTTCTGATTTATCCAACAAATTCTCTACTTTTTTTTTTTTTTTGGTTGAGTTTTCATTTAAATTTAATATAATATCTCTTACCAGCATATTTTTACCATTTTATAAGATATTTCTCCTTATTCTGGAGCAGGCTCAGCCTTTCCTGCTGAGGTGTCTGCTCTTAATACTGCAACCAGTTTGGTGCTTATCCTGCAGAACCAGACTCACTTGTCTGAAGGACTTTGTGAAGAACCACAAAGGCAGCAAATAAAATCTTCTGCCCAACAGGCAGAGTTATGGTGCATACTCAAGATCTTTCCTCAGATGTCCTAGGAGCTCCATAATAGATTTGGACTGTAGCATAAAGAGAAATTTTATTGTACTTCAGATATTTTCTTGTGTAGAAAGAGACTACAAAAAGAAGGTATCACCTGGGGTCTGGCCTTTCCCTGTGTATACTGGAACAGATTTGAATTTTTGAAAAGTTTACCTTTATACAACTGTCTACATCTGCCTGAAAACCTTGTGAGAAGCTGCTTATGTTGTTCTCCACATTCTGAGTGCCCTTTATGCCCTGCATCTGATTCTGCTGATTTGGTCCTGGAGCGGGTTCAGAGAAGGGCAATGAAGCGGGTGATGGGTCTGGAGTACAGGCCTTATGAGGGACAGCCGAGGGAACTGGGATTGTTCAGTCTGGAGAAGAGGAGGCTCAGGGGAGATCTTACTTTCCTCTACAACTGCTTATAGTTATGGTAAGGTGGGAGTTGGCCTCTATTCCCATGTAACTAGCAACTGGAGGGAATGGCCTCAAGTTGCACCAGGGGAGATTCAGGTTGGATGTTATGAAATAAATCTTCTCTAAGAGAGAGGTCAGGCACTGGAATAGGCTGCCCAGGGAGTCACCATCCCTGGAGGTATTCAAAAAACATTTAGATGTTGTACTAAGGGACATGATTTAGAGAGAAATGTTGGTGATAGGACGACAATTGGACTTGATGATCTTGTAGGTCTGTTCCAACCTTGGTGATTCTATGATTCTATGTTATTTAGTTTTCTTAGAGCAGATCTGCAATATCCATTAAGTTTGTCTGTAAGAATTTATGCTCTCATAAGGAAAGTTGCAGAGGTCAGGACAGCAAAAGTTTTCTTTCTCTATAGACAGTGGTGCTTCTGTGTTTATGCACTAAAAACCCTTTACGTACAGCCCTTGAAAATGGCAGTGTTTCCTGTCCTTCCTCAATTGCTTGTGACCTCTGGGAGCTTGCTCTGTTGTCACGTACCTCTGATCAGTTAATTTATGTGGACTTGTTCCAGTAAGAGATTAATAAATTTTGATGTCTGTCATCAAGACTTTTCCCAAGCTATTCCCCCTGCTGTAAACTCAGTTCTAGGGAACAGATTTAATAAACTGCATTTACTGTTAACTTACTACTGCTTCCTTGCTTTCAGGCATTAGTTGCAATCTGAGCATTAATTTCAAACATAACAGATAAATTGTCATAATCTCCTTAGTTTCTAGTGCCTATCTGATATTCATGATTCACTCATGGCTTCCCAAATATTTGCCTTTTATTATGAGAAATGTATATATATGTTGGTTTTTTTTTCTTGACATCATAGCTGCCAAACAAAAACTTCAAAATGTGCTTTTGATAACGATTTCAAGGTATGTCATGTACGCAAAATGTTGAGGATATCCCATGGCAACATTACTTTGTCACCATATCCAAAATTTTCACTGGTGAATGCAAACAGAAGTGCAAATGACATACAGTGGCTTTCTTGCATGAGTACGCCAATCACCTGAACCAACGCTGAGCTGTGTAGAGACAGTCATGAAGAGGTTTGTTCAGACTGAAGCTCTTTGCAACATGACACAATGCAGTGTGACAGATTCATTTTTTATGGGAAATGTTGGCTGTAAGGGGAGATGTGTAATAATTTTGTGTCTTCAGAAGCCAAGTGAAGGCCATTTGAAATGGGAAAAAAAGGAAAAATAAAAGGCTTTTGTTCTGATGCATTTGGAAACATTCCTACTCAGCCATTCATGTAGCTGCAAATCCCATGGAGCAGTTACACATTTGACACTCAAAAAGGGGTTAATGTATCATGAAAAAACTACTCTAACTTGTTGCTAGGTAACAGTGTAGTACCCTCCAGCTTGCGATTAGCAAATAGTCTTTTTGATTAGATACTCTGCTATCTGTTTATCTTGCTGCTAAAACCTGCATAAAGGAGGACTTTTTCTGTGGCTCCACAACAATGGATTTATCTGTAATTGCCTACTTTACACATATGATTTTATTTCACCTAAATGTAATTTGGAGTGTTAATGAAAAGCTCGCTTTCGTAACTTACTCTGCATACAAATACAATTTTTCCACTAGTGCTTTTTAAAATAAATACCTGCAGTTTTAAATAATAATTGCTGCAAAAACAGAAGCTTTAGATTTCTTGCACCTCCTAATTATTAAATCAGGTCAATGTGCTCTGCAATTAACTTTTAGCTAATGGAAATAAAAGAAATAAAAAAGAAGATTAATAGGAAAACTGAGAATTAAAGACAGAGACCATAGCTGTAGTCTACAGATTTCACAGTAGAAATTTCACATGAACATGGGGCTTCATTTTAAAGCTCTTTTTTCTTAACTTGTGTACAATACTTTTTCACTATGGTCTAATTACATTCATGGAATGTGCTCAGACCCATCCTCAAGTATGTTTGAACAAGGAAGCTTGGCAGCAGTCTGTAAAAGCAGAAAGCAAAATTCTGTATCACATTTTCTAACTGTATGGAATTTAGAATATTTAATCCAGTTGGTTTTTACAATATCCTTCATATCTTCTTATTCTCATAGTTCACGCTATTGGACATTTTCCGAAGTGAAGTGAAATATTGGATTTTCAGCCCATCCATAAATTTTCAGCTGCTGCCCTGCCTATATTGAGACAGGCTTCCTGCCCTGCGAGACTTGCTTGCATTGTATAGTATTATGCAAATCTGTGAATTCCTGCTGTGTCACTGAATACATTCTCCTATGAAAAAAATACACAAACCGCTAGTCCAAAATAATAAAAGAAGTTCAGTCGAAAGCTAGCAATATGCAGATTCCTTAATATTGTGTATATAATTACCACAAATCAGTGCTTCATGGGAGACAAGGTGTGTGAACTGCTTGTTTATGAATTACCACCTTGACTTGACGCCTCTAAGAAAAGCTGCCATCAATTTAAACTAAATATTTTTCTTTTGAACAGATACTGTTTGAGAAACAGTGGGTTACTGTAGTACTGTTAATGACAGGTGGGAGACATTTTAGGAGTAGTTTGAGGCTTTCAAGCTGTCAAGACTCTCTGCTAATAAAAAGTTACTTCTGTTTAGTATAGAATGCAATGGCTCTTTGGCTCTGTTCCTGTGCAGTTGGAATCCAATTGCAGAATAGAGGAAGGGGAAAAATACACTTTGTTTTGAGGCTGCACATAAGACCATCCTGAGATTAGAAGTTCAATTAATGGATATTCTTCAAGGCTATCCTATAATGTGCACCAATATGGATTATGACAGCAGTGGAGTAATTCAGCTTATAAAGAAATTGTATCCAACAAAGGAGAGAAATGATTCTTACAAGAGAGGAGATATATCTGAACTTCTTTTATTAGTTTGAGTGAAGAAAGAAACATTTCTCTCAAAGAGAAGATACCTGAATTTATTTTACCCTAGAAATGAGTAAGGCATGGAAGGAAAAAAAAACAACCCACAGGCTATCTAACAGTAATAGCATTAAAAAGGCTTTTAAATGAAACACTATATTAGATAATTATTAGCTGTGTGAGGTCATACTGAAATAGTTATTCTACCAGCAACTTTTTCTGCTGCCCTGATTTGAGATTAAACTGTCAGGAAATTTCAGTAGATCAGTAGAGTACCTCAAAAGGAGAATGCTGATCATCCACGATGCTAATAATCAACCTGATTCCTTAGAACTATGGAAAATAAATGGCAAGAGATATTACATGAGAAAGTATGAAGACCAGAGGTGGCTGGAGGGATGACTACGAAGTGTATTTTTATCTAATGAAAAATACTCCTTTGTTGTTAGGATTTAAAGGCAGTCATGACACTCCATGCTCAGATAAACAGGCTGTCAAAGGCCTTTTAATGTAGAACTTTGCAGTGGAAATTGAAGACTTTTACTTAAAGGCTGTTTTCAAACTACAGCATTTGTTCTGTGGGAATTTCACTGTTTGAAAATTCAGTTTCATCTCAACTGATTGAAGTCCAGCCTTTTATTTTTTTTATTAAGACCTAATTTTTATGCAATCCCTTCAAAAGAAGCAAACACACAAACATATGAACAAACCTAAACAAAAGAAACCAGAATGTTCTGTTTTAAGATAAGCACAGTATTTTGTTCTGTTCATTTTACTTTTGACTTTTTCATTTTACAATTGTGAGTACATTTTGGGATGTTGGTACATAAGTGTTTTCTGCAGAGAAATAACATTCATTGAAAACACATGTGAAAATACATTTTAAGTAATTGGTTATCTAAATTTGAAGTAACTGATTATCTAATAAATACTACTTTTGCATTACTGGGTCAGGAGGTAATTGGCAGATGTTCAACAAATGTCAGGTGGGCCCAAAAAAACTGAGGTAAATCTTACAAATCTCAGGATTTGTTTTTTAGTAAAAAAATTTCCAAGCATAATTGCATGATCTAGGACATGAACTTCTTAATAAAGAGTCCTGAACTAAATCTCACTGGAGTGAAAATTAGAGACCTACACTCTTAAAATTAAGACATCTGTATGACGTAATTTGAGTAGTTTTGAAAATTTCACTTATATTCTTTTTCAATACTCATTTTTCTGTTCATCTGACAGTAGCTCACATATAGAATACAACTTGAGAATCTGTCCGCTGGGAATGCCACAAAAAAAAAA
>NW_011113765.1:0-7018 GCF_000146605.3 Meleagris gallopavo
TTTGCGGTAAAATAATTTTAGAACTCTTAGAACTCCATTTCAGGAAAGCTTGCATCAGATTCGGAATTGAACTAGGTCTTAAATGATCTGTATGAAATCACAAAAACACTTCAAATGTTGCATATACTGAAGCTTCCCAAACTGATCTTGGAACAGATCTAGCTTTCGAAGATGAGATTCAGCTATCTGCCTTCCCAATCTGGGTCTCAGCATGATAGCTAACACTGTCACAATAAAGACACCAGATGAGATGTAGGCACCTGATGGCACCTAAGCAGCAATAATTATTTAATTGTTCAAACCATGACAGATAATCACAGGATGGACAGAAGAAAAAGAACAGGCAGTTGTTTTCTCTCCATTGTTCCTTCCCCATTGTTACTTACCATTTTGCCCTTTCTTGTTCTTTCAGTTGGATTCTTGGAGCTCATGAGTCAGATTTCATTTCTAGAAGACTCCAATGTACATATTCAGAGCTGTGAAACCTTCATATACAAAGCTCCTCTGATTTTTTTTTTTTGTGTGTCTTAGTTTTCTTAGTGGAAATTAACTCTTATATAATGCATTCGAATCTTCAGAAAATCTATGTCTTGGAGTCATTCAGTGTCTACTGAGTCTCAGAAATAGAAAATTTACTGTGTGTAAGGAGGACATACTTTAATCAGCCTTTATGTAAGAAGTAAGGAGAAATTCTGATTAACTAAAATATTAGTCGGCAATCATTTAATCTTCAGACATAGATTTAATTGTTTTGCATGTATCATTTTTCAATCTATCATTACTATTTCTTTCTGTCATCTTTCTTTCTCTTTCCTGTTTTGATTTCAGTTTGCTGCTGCTGGAGACTTTGAAGAAAGAGCCAAAATGACTATCATCTAGAATATCAGTAATATGAGCAAAAGTCCTCACCCATCCTTTTTTGGTGATTTTTTATTTCCTTTTCTGGCACGCAGTTCTCCATGCACACATGCACAATGTAGTGTGTGTCCAAATCCTCTGCAAGGATGAACTGTGAATGTCTATGGATGTGAAAGTATGTCTTTTTTTTTGCTCCAAATATTATTGCTTTCATGTGAAACATTTTTCAAGATGATATGAGTAACTCTGTGTAAGGAGAGAGCACAAAAGAGTTCCAAGACTGATGCTAAAGACAAAGAAAGATCCTCTCTCCGTAAATTTCTCATACTCTGAATTCCTTGTCTTAGATCAGGTTGTAAGATTTCATAATGCTCAAAGCATGCCATCTGGTCTGTGCTTGTTTAAACTTTTGCTGAATTTTCTTTGGTTCAAGCTAGGATGAGCTCTTTCTTACACGGCTTTCCAGAGGAAGAGCCGAGTCACGGCTTTCACTGTCATGCTGTGAGGGACAGGCACACCACTCTACAAGCAAACACAGAGACAAGCATGGTATAACTGAGCCATGCATGCAACAGAGAAGATTAAGCATATAACCAGGAAGCTGAGGAGCCCATCCTTCACCTGCCTGGCAGGCCTCTGCAAACGATCTCCCTGTGACCTTATGGCATAGCTCTCTGCCCTCACCACCATGCCCCCAGTCATCCCAGAGAGAGGGGCTGGGAGGGCGTGTGTGCTTGTCAGGAGCAGTGGGAGCCCACCACATCCTAGTGGAATGAGACTTCTATTGCAGCTGTTGCTCTGCCCCTTACCAGAGCTGCTCAGCCCTCCATGATCATAAACACCTTCCACTTCTTCTCTTTTACTGCTTCTTATTGAAGAATCTCAATCTAAGAAAATATAATATATTTCTTTATATACTTCAATTTTATTGTGAGCCGTAATTAAATCATTTTCAAGCATCGTTGAGTCATGCAGAGCTTTGTTTTCCAGTTTATGCTATTGGTAACCAAAGCCAGTTTTATATCCAGACCACATGCTGAAATAGTCACAAGGAAAAAAAAACCTAAACCATTACAACCTAAAATTACACTTGCAAAGTATTGTTATCATATATCTTATTTAACTGGATTAAAATTATTTTTCTGGAGACTAAATGAACTTCAAATTCTCCCATTCGCATTCATTTCTGATAAAGCAGAGTTGAGGGAATTGTGAAAGAGCAGATGTTGTCCAAATGGGACTAATTTACCCAGACTGTTATTTTAAAACATAGTGAATGCAAATACAGCATTTATAAGTGGTCATGCCTAGGGCAGTATCTTCTGCTAAACTTATGTTAACAAATTTAAAGGTATAGCAGCCTACAAAATGTAGGGTTAACTTTCCCAGGCCCTTCGAGTACTGAAGTTTCTCCTTTAACTGGGCAGATTTTGTTTTTGTAGATACTGTTTTTACAGCTACAGTATTTGTGCACTTCAGGTTCTCTCATGTTCAGAGAAAGAAGCCTATAGCCTTCTTGGAACTTGAGGCCTATACCCTTTTCTGAATAAGAGGCCTACAGCTCTCTGGGATGGCCAAAATATTTGCAGTTTTAGTTGTAGTACTTTATAGTCTATTTTTCCACCTTACTTCTTCAGTCTGTATAACAACACTGGTACAATTTTGACATCAAAATTTAGCCATTTTTGTCAAAATTTTCCATGGAACAATAAACGTCCTCAGTAGTTCCTGCTACTGGGCTTATCAAAACACTGGAAATGCACAGAGGAGATGTGCCTGCAGCATAGTTTAAGGCCACACAGCGACATTTGTTTCAGCTCAGAGACTGGACACAGCACAGAATAGCCAAATAATTTATCCGTGTACCTTTTCCCGCAGAGCTTATCAACTGAGAAAATGCAACTCAGGACATGATAGCTACAACAAAGCAGGAAACAAGGAAAATCTAAGGCTGCAGGGTAGAAAAGCTGATGGATGCACTGAGAGTAGCTGTAGCTTGGATTGATAACACTCAACGCACCTGTCAGCATCTGAAGCTGTATGCCCCCCAGAATTCTCCATCTCCCTCTCCACATAGAGGCTCACCATTGTCATGAGAAAGGAGCAAAATGTGAAGTGGCTGAAGCAGTTAGAGACAAAAATGAAAATATGAATATTAATAGGCTGTTGTTGCATTGCTAGGGGAACGAGAGGCAGAAACAACTGTGCCTCTGTCACCCCAAGGAATTCCCACCTGGGTAGAAAGACCATTTCAGATCCCTATTATGCAATTAGTAAAGCTAGTGTGGCCCTCACAGTAAACATGCAAACCAGTTGCTTTAGGCGACATGAGACATCTGACCTAATTACATAGGATTACTCTGTGCCTGGGAAGTGCCTGTATCTCTCTCTGTTGACTCTGCAAGGAACTTAATGTTGATTTTCTGAATCAAATTTAAGTGAGATGTCCAAACCTGATGGTGTCAGTAACCCTGTAGGAGTAATAAATAAAACCTTGCGTAGCTTAGTACTGGCAGGAGATATGTTTTAGTTGTAGTCATGTTTACTGTTCCCAACTGAATAAGCATTACTCTTAGGTTTAACTTTGTTGTGAGAAGACTTACAGTTCGTAATTTCAATATCTCTTTCTACAAATGCTGGTAAGTTTGCTTAGCATTTTAACTGGATCACTTACTATGTTGGCTAGTAACACTTTTTGTGTCCAGAATAAGTAGAAAGTCATTTTTAACCTGCTGCGCTGCACACTCAGAGTTTAATTTTGAGAAGTGGCTAATGATGGCCATGTCTCCATTTTTAATTCCCTGTATGAGATGCTGAAAGGTCATTTAACCTTCAGAAAGAAAATTTAGCATTCCCTGAAGGCCAGGTTCCTTCAAAATGTTTAAGGATTAATATCTCAAAACACTACTTTCTTTTGATTTTTTTTTCCTTCCTTTTGAGCTCTGCTTATAAACAATGAAATGTACACTTAATTTAGTGGTCTTCTATAGGGAGAATTCCAGTGATCTCTCTTTGACATCCTTCTGCTCTACAATAGCAGTACTTTTTGTCCTAGCCTTATCAACAAATTTATCTTCCAAACTTATCTCTGAGATAACATACAATGCCATGAAAGCTGCAGAAAGAGTAATATAACTGCAGAGCATTTAATACATGAAAATGTAAACTAGAAGATAGGTAGACAAGAATGTTCTCACAGAAGGGGGAAAAAAAGCTGCTCTTGAGTGGCTGGCTTTGAGGAAGTGAAAGATTTCTTGCTAGCTGAAAAATCACCGCTCTTGGCTCTTCCCTGATCTGGATGGACTAATTGCTTTGGCATCTATTTCTTTAGCTAACTATAAGAGTGCAGTTTTTGTGTCCCACCCTTTCCTCCCTTGCTGGTTAAATCATAGAAAATGCAAGGCCAAAAGCATTCTCGTCCACCCCATGTATGTTGCAGCTGGTTTTCTGCAATGTTGTACCATTTGTATCTGCACGTGCTGTGTATTTGTCTCCCATGCAAAAAAATAAAAAATCAGTAAAAGAACATTGTAAACTATTCCATTGCCCATTTAATGCAAAGCCTGGCCAACTTCCAGTTTCTTTAGGGCACAAAGCAGAGCATTCTCCAAGACCCTGGCAGGGTGTCACCAAGATAAGAATCATAGGACATGCCACTTTTCTCCTGGTCATACTGTACTGTTAAAACTGAGAGAGAAGAACCCATGTGATAGTCCTTCACCCTGCCAAACTATCCACCAAGGTAGAAGACTGCTTTGTTACTCAACTTGAGAGCTGACAAAGGTTTTAAAATAAATCCATGCATTGCTTTGTGTCACTGCATGGCTACTGCGGCAAGTTTGCAAGAATGCATGTGGGCTTCTTAGTAGCACCATCAACTGTGTAGAAATCTTATGTGATACATGTGGATTCATTTTTTTTTTTTAACATATGCATTAATACAGAGCAAAGTTTGTTTTGTGCATTCCAGGAGCTGATTACAAGAATAGACACTTTAGAAAAATAGACAGATAGCGGTGAGAGGGATAGAGAGATAGGCATGCAGGCAGGCAGACATTAGAAAATCTGTCCTTGACATTCATATGCCAAAGAAATTCTTTTTGTTTGAGGTGGGGAAAGTCAATCCCTTAAGGGAAAACAGAGGAGGGGAGAGAGGTAATAAGGAAATGAGTCAGACACAAAGAATTGTTGGCAAACAGAGACACTTCCTAGTAGAGGAGGATGGTTTTCAGCTGATTTAACATTAAAAAAACAAACAAACAAACAAACAAAAAAAACCAACCACTACCGATAATATGTGCCTGATTTTTATTTAGTCACTCTTATAGTTAGAAATATTACAGATTAATAGATAGGGAAAAGGTGAGACGTAAAATTCTTTTCTCTCTCTTCACCACTTCACCGCAACACCTCAGGGAACTAGCTGAAGATCTGAATCTTTCCTTTTCCTTGCCTTTCCTTTTCCTTCCCTTGCCTTTGCTTTGCCTTGCTTTTGCTTTTTATAGGGAACTGGTTCCACTGTAGCCATTTAAGAAGAGGTAAAATGTGTAAACAGCCTTCACAGGGCTGTTTCTAATCAGATTGCATTATTTTGCATAAATGTATAATTACAATGATAATGATTAATATTTTATTTTAGATTTTATGAAATATGAAGTAGTCTAGATTCATTGATAAATCCCTTGAGTCTCCTTGCTGCAGAGGCTGGTGGCCTGAAATAGCCACAGAGTGCTTCCCAGTCCTTCCTAGCATGCAGATTAACTGCAGTCTGAGGAGGCTGGCTGGAAATCCTAAACATTACAACCTAACCAATATAAGATCTATCAAAGCATAAAGCCTGAGGCTTATCACTGTTGTTAAGTCAACATTGTAG
Organism: Meleagris gallopavo; assembly: GCF_000146605.3. NCBI lineage: Eukaryota > Metazoa > Chordata > Aves > Galliformes > Phasianidae > Meleagris > Meleagris gallopavo. The sequence continues at coordinate 5,732 of NW_011113765.1, forward strand.
TTATGAACAGCAGGAACACTGGGGGCAGCAGCAACTCAAGTACAAACAGCCATGTAAAAAAAATGAGGATTTTTTCCTTGCTTGGAAACAAAGTGCGAGGGAGAGAAAACTTTATGTCCTTGCAGGAGTTTATAGCTGCAGACAAGCATAGCCAGTGTTAAGTAAATGAGGGACATGCTACAGTCTGTGAGAGAAGCTGTACTGAAAAAAACGTGGACAAATTGATTAATGTATTTATGTTAGCCTTTCTCGCAAAGTCAACATCTTGAGCTAATGAATATTTGCTGAAGTCCAATTTTCTCCTGTGAGATTCTGACTTAACTTATTGTTCAGATTTAAGACTAAATTTACTGTTGTGATTTAACTCTTTTTAGTCTGAGGAAACAGAAAATGGCTTAGCTCTGAAGATACAAAGTACTGCTTATTTACTGTAATACCTGGGAGGTAGAACTCCTTCTCTAAGGACATCACTAGCATTTAACAGTTGTGTAACAGTGTGGTTATTGTCAACACTACTGTGCATAGGATGATCAGTGTTGTCCCATTCTATTGAGATAGTGAAAGCAATTTTTTTCTTATTGTGTATGTTTGTGTACATATATATATTTATGTACATGATTCTTCATACAGTTTGAACTTCAGTAATTCTTCTAGGGCAGATCTAGCCCAGTGGAGGCAAGTATGATTTGCCATTTGCAGACAAATGCATTGTTTCATGACATATAATGGTGAAAGGTCACTATATTGACAGTTCTCTGAAGGAAGAAAGGAAATATAGCCTTTATGTTTTGCCTACCTTCCTTTCTATGTGTTTCCTAGGAATTCAGACTAAGATAGACCATATATGACCCTTCTGACCTGGACCTGTGAAAATGCCATTGTCTTCTTTCTTTTCTACAGCTATGAGAAGTCATGCTTAGGTGAGGAAAGCCGCATAGAGAAAAAAATCTATTAACCTCTTTCCTTGAACATACACACACTCACAGACATACACACACACACAGACATACACACACACACACACCTCTTGATGTTGAATCTATCTTGGGCTAAGAGGAGACATTTTTTATCACACCTTTTTGTAAAATACTGTAATTATGACAAATGAGAACAGTACATTTCTCTATTTTCATGGTATTGTCATAGGTGTTTCTATATGCTTTTCTTCTACGAGACAGAAAGTACTGCCTGGGATTGAAAAGATACTGCTCCCAAATTCTGCTTGGGATGTCAGATGGTGTGAGGGCTGTCAACGGTTTACGGGCTGGTTCGGCCCGGTTCCGTGAC